>NC_061867.1:20929201-21181701 GCF_907164915.1 Impatiens glandulifera
TAAGACTAAAATTGAACACTTTAACCGTTAAAACCACTTATATGTTAAAATATTTTTATTATTTTGTGTATATTATTTTGTATTAATATTTATTAAATTTATATTAATTAAAAAAATATAATAATAAAGAAAATATATATATGATCAGAGAAAAAATGTATAATAAAAGATAAATATATATAAAAATAATGATGAAAAATAATATATATAATATAAGGTAACTACATTTAATATATTTTTTTATATATATATATATATATATATAAATGATTAAGTGAAGAAATTTGGTGAGGGAATTTGGTGAGGGAATGACGTGGCATAATCAAATAATTTGGTGAGGGAATTTGGTGATGCCACGTCATTCCCTCACCAAATTCCCTCACTAAATTCCCTTACTCTATCACTCCTCATATATATATAATGATGAGAGAAAAAAGGTATCATAAAAGATAAAATATATTATATAAAATTAATAATGAAATATAATTAATATATTATATATATATAATACTATAAAATAAATAATATAAAATATATTTATAGTTAAAAGTATTATATATATAAATGAAAGGAAAATATATAAGATAAAATATATTTATACAAAATTAATGATGACATAAATATATAAATATATATATATTTATATATATCAATTATATTATATGATATGATTAGTGTGAATATATGTATATATAATAATGAGAGAGAAAATAATTAGAAAAATAAAAAAATATACAATAAAATATATTTATAGTTAAGAACGTATTCTTTAAATTTTAAATTCTGATGGATAACTTTAACAACTAGATTACTTGAATTTTTTGAAAATTTTATTGTTCTATGTCTATATATTTTATTTAGAGAGAAAATAATTATTAAAAAAAAAATTGATAACTTGAAATATTGTGGTCTCGATCATTTTATATATATATTAATATATAGATATATATATATATAATATATATTATATATATATATATATTATATTATATATATATTATATATATGCGTTAATATTTATTTATTTATTTTTAAAATAAGTTATAATAAAAAAAATTATTGTTTTTAAAATAAGTATAATAAAAAAAATAAGAATTTTGTTTTTAAAATAAGTTATAATAAAAAAAAGAATTTGTTACATACTGAAATCCTATGTACTAATATTTAAAATAAATAATATTCAAAATAAATATAACTCAAATTATCCACTATTACTATTAAATTTAAATAAAAAACACACTTTATAATAAGAGTTAATCCAATATAATAATATAAAAGGAGATAATAATAACCGTTTAAGTTAATTGATTAAATTTAAATTATATTATAAAAAATAAAAAAATAGAAAGAGTGTGAAAAATAATTAATTAAAAATATAAAATTTTATACTTAATTTTTTATTCTCTTAAATATATATTTATCAAATATAATATTGAAAATATATAATTTTACTATTTTTTTATTTGATTTATATTATTCCTATTAATATTTATAATAAATTATTAATAAAGATTAAAGATATAAATATAAATTATTAAGTAAGAGGAGAGAGAGAAATTATTAATAAATGAGAGAGATAAATGAACAAAGTTAAAATTATTAAAGTTAAAATTAGTTAAGCCGTCACCATTCCACATCAATTCGCTACACATTCGCTATAAAAAGTTTTTGCTCCCTCTATCATTACTCATATGTATATATATGAGTAATGACCTATCATTACTCATATGTATATATATGAGAATAACTCAACATTTTAAATTTTATTTTTCTCTCTTAAATAATTTCTCTCTCTTCTCTTTATTAATCATTTATTTTTCTCTTTAATCTTTATTAATAATTTATTTATATTATTAATTTGTAAATATATGTTTATATTTTATTATTTAACTTATTTATAAAATTTAAAATAATAATAGAGACAATAAAAAATTAAATAAAAAATAACAAATATATATTTTCAAATATATATATATTTGATAAATATATATTTAAGAGAATAAAAAATTAAATAAAAAAATTCTTAATTTTTTAATTAATTATTTCTCTCATATATATATATATATATTAATAATTTATTTATTAATTTTTAAAATAAGTTATAATGGAAAATAAAAATTTTGTAAGATGAATTAACTCAAATCAAATATACTAATATTGAAAATTAAATATATTAATATTCAATTGTAAATAAATTATTTTTTATAAGAGTTAAATAATATAAAAAGATAGAATATATAACATTTTGAACTAATTAATTAAGTTTATAATACAATTTATAAGAAAATAAAATAAAATAAAAATTAAAGAGAGAAAAAAGAAAAAAACAACTATTAAAGAGTTTAAGTAAAAATATATATATATAATTTTAAAAGTTATATATTTATATTTAATTTATTTATTTTCTCTATTATAATTCGTTTTAAAAACAAATAATATATAAATTATATATAAGGATAGGAGAGAAATAATTAATTTAAAAAAATTAAGAAGTTTTATATTTAATTTTTTTATCTTAATTTATCAAATAATAATATTTTTTTTAATTTGTTATTATTCCTATTATTATTATTCTAAATTTCTTATAAATGAATAAGTTAATAATAAAATATATAAATATATATTTACAAATTAACTATAAAAAAATTATTAATAAAGATTGAAGAAATGATAAAAAATAAATGATCAATAAAGAAAGAGAGAGAATTATTAATGAATTGGAGAGATAAAAAACTTAAAATGTTGAGTCATCATTATATTTTTAATTAATTTTTCTTATATAAATGCAAGAATTAATAATTTTATGAATGCAATTTTCATTATTTGTATTAAAATAATAATATTTATTATATATTTTAAATATATAAATACTTATATTTAAACAATTAATAATATAAAATTTATATTTAATCATAACCATACAAAAATTAATAAATTATAAAAATAAAAAATGAAATTATTATATTAATTTTTAGTCTATATATATATAATAACTCCTAATTTAAAATGGTAGAGATGTACAACAAACTATTTCCACAATTATTATTATTATTATTTAATTTCTCTTTTCTAATTTATTTATCTTAATTATTTTTTTCTCTCATAAAATATATATATATATATATATATATATATATATATATATATATTTCTCTAAATTTCTTCTTTTTAATTATCTTCTTTTTTTCTTACCAAGGTAAGAATTTATAACTTTTATTTAAATAATTAATAATATAAAAAATTATATTTAATCTTAATCATACAAAATAATAAATAATAGATTTTAAAATAAAAAATAAATTTAATTATATTAACTTCTAATTAATATATATATATATATAATAATTTTTAATTTAAAATAGTTAAATCTTTTCACAATCATCCACATCATTAATTTTAATTTAAAACGTAAAATGAAATCTCTTTACCATCATCCACATCATTATGTAATTTCTCTTTCATAATTTATTTAATCTAATTATTACTTTTCTTATCATATAATATATATATATTAGATAAAGAGAAATGATGGGAAAAGAGAATTTGAGGAAGTAAATGACGTGTCGTTTGATTAGTCAAAAAAATAACAAAATTTTTTTTTCTTCTTACCTTTTATCATTTTTCCAACCGATGACAAATCATTCTCTCCTCAAATTTCTCCCTTATCATTCCTAATATATATATATATATATATATATATATATAATATATATATATATATATATATATATATATAATATATATATATATATATATATATTACATTTTATGTTAATATTTTTTTAATATTTAATTATTATGTGTTATTATATATATCTTAATTTAAAATGTATATTTTCTCTCCTTATATATATATTTTTTTTTCTCTTAATTTATCATTTTAATTAATTTTTTTCTAATGTAAGAATTAATAATTTTATAAATACAATTTTTATTAAATTGTATTAAATAATAAATATTTATTATATATTTAAAAACTAATAAATATATTTTAATAATTTATAATATAAAAAGTTATATTTAACTTTAGCCATACAAAATTAATAAATTTTATGAATAAAAAATTATTTTAATTATATTAACTTCTAATTTATATATAATAACTCTTAATTTAAAATAGTGGAGAGTGTATAACAAACTTTTCTACAATCATCTACATCTTATCATTATGTAATTTATATTTTTTAATTTATTTCTTTTAATTATTATTTCTCTCTCTTAATATATTTCTCTTTTTTAATAAGTTTTTTTCTCACACTAACATTAAAATACAAAAATTAATAAATTTTATAAATACAATTTTAATTATTTATATTAAAGTATTAAAATTTATTATATATTTAAAAATATAAGTACATATATTTAAAATATAAATAATATAAAAAATTATATTCAACCTTAATCATACAAAAATTAATATTAAGAATAAAAAATAATTTTAACTATATTAACTTTTAATCTATAAATATAATAACTCCCACAATCATTAACATCATCATAAATTTCTATTTCCTAATTTATTAATCATAGTTATTTTTTTTTCTCTTCTAATTTATATTTTCTCTCCTTTATATTATATTATATATATATATATATATTATATATATTTCTCTTAATTTATTATTTTTAATTAATTTTTTTCTAATACCAATTCAAGAATTAATATTTTTATAATTACAATTTTCTTAATTTTTGTATATTTAAATAATAAATATTTATTTTATATTTAAATATATAAATATATATTTAAATAATAATAATATAAAAAGTTATATTTAACTTTAACCATACAAAATTAATAAATTTTAAGAATAAAAAATATTTTGATTAATAATTATTAATTTATTAATTAAATAAGGATTACTTTTATTTTAAATATATTTTTTTTTTAAAAAAATATTTAACTTAACTAATTATAACTTAAAGGTTAAGACATTAATTACTAATTTTAAATATCCTAAATTGAAATACATTTGTAAGGCCACCCTCTGATTGATTCTAGAAAGTTAGGAAGATTGTGTTAACATTCTAAATTTTAAAAAAAATATATGTTAAAAATTAATTTTTATTTATGTCATATTTATCTTTATATTTTATAGTTATAATAGTGATGATTATAAAATAATAATTTAAAAATGATAGGTGTAATCTAATATATAAATTTTATAAAAATTACTTTTTATACAATTTTTATAATTTTGTTCAACATTTACCTAAAAAAAGTAATATCTATTTTATAATAATTAATTTTATATTATAATACAAACAAAATCATTTCCCTTTAACTTTAATAAATTTTAAAAAATAGAAATGAATACAAAATGTCACTTTCCATTAATAATATTATTTATTTAAAAATAAAATTAATTTAAATAATTCAAAACTTTAAATGAAAATGATAATTTTCCTATATTCATATAATTTAATTAGATTTAAATAATATTACAGTAATATAAAATTATTATCAATCTAAGTGAACTCTCAAATATGTATTTAAACTAATATATTAAACTGGTATTCAATACGTTTAATACGATATTAAGTATTCTATTAAATATTTTTTGGGTTTATATAATTAATTTTATATTATAATACAAATAAAATCATTTCTCTTTGACTTTAATAAATTTTATTAAGTTAATATTTTAAATTTTAGAAAAATATGTTAAAGATTATTTTTTATTTATGTCATATTTATCTATTTTATAGGTATAATAGTGATGATAACAAAATAATAATTTAAAAAAGATAGGGTGTAATCTAATTTATAATTGTGAATTGGTGGTCATGATTATGAGTGTAATGCTAGTTATTTTTAATTAAAAAAAAAGATTTTTGAGTTTTGAAATCTAATAACATCTCGTTTGAATTACTAAAAATAATATTTTTATAAAATAAAAAATTTTAAATCATTTAATACAATCAACTTAAATAAAATCTTGTAATCTATTAAATTAATTACAATGTGATTAAAATAAAAGAGTCGCACAACTTAAATGGCTATTTACATTTACAGAAAACTTAAATGGCTATTTACATTTAAAGACATGTTTACTTTTCCCTTCCCTATCCTTAATCAACAGTATTAAACTACCCTACGGTTATAGGTATTGATACCATCATATTCAGGATCACTAATAGTCCTGATAAATGACGATCCTTTCCTCCATGATCTTTGGAGTTTGGCGTGATCTTGGTCAGAATCTTCTGGAAAAAAATGTGAACATATTAAACAATAAAAAAAATCAAATATCTGAAACCATAATTAATCTTTTATAATTCATTGACTAAACATTAATTAAGGATGATACACAATAATGATATACCTTTTATCCTTTGATTTAATCTTGAATATGCAATTAATATGTTCAAACAACTTATGAATATCCCACATCTTAAATCGAGCACGACCATGATATATTTCATAGTATCAATGTAAAATCTCATCACTCAAATATTAATATTGAGAATATAGCAAACATCACAAATAGTACATCTAGAGAGAAAAAGGAAGAAACACTTAGAGGAATACAATCAAAGATGTGGGCGATTGTCACTAATTCGGCCCAACCCCAGGCGCCTGGGCCTTTTTGGCCCAACCTTTGGGTGCCTTGTTGCTTTAAGTGTTTTACGATTACATTTTTTTAAACCATATATTAAATATATGTTTTACGTTCATAAATCTCAATTAATTCAAATCGGGAGAAGTTGCTTATCACCACTCTAAAAGATGTAACGACAATAAGAGATACATGTTTAAAAAAATAAACAACCACAAAAGCAATTAAAATTATGATTTACCACCGGCTCAAATAAGGGCATCTTTGAGGTGATTTCCTCAAATTTCCCCTTATCTCTGCATCTCTTTCAGCTCTCCTTTTATCATCTTTCTTCCTCTTCTGTTGGAGGGTTTTCTTCCTTGAAACCATAGGTGATGGATGAAGCAATCACAAAAAAGCCAACACTTTGGACGGATGATGAATTAAAATTCCTCCAATATTTAATCTCATGATTATCTGGTTAAATCTCACATAAATGTTGAGAACCAGATGTCATTATATGAATTGTGAATATAATCCAATTGGAGATGAAGAAATGATGAAATATTATTCCCCAATATTTGACTTGACCGGAAGTTTCAGATATGTGATACATTTGAAACAATTTAGATGAATTTGGTCCAAAAAACACACACCTTCTCTAACGGATCCAAAACCAATATCCAGAAGGAAAAAAAAGAGAACTTTGTTTTGTCCCAACTATTGTTCAATTTAAGAAATATATCCTAACAATCAACTGTACCTAAACCATTCTCGGAGAAATAAAATCCTTTAACTTCACAAACATGATTTTTACCTATGGCGGTATGAGAATAAGCGGTGGTTTGAAACGTTGAAGGAATTAGATCTGTACTCGATCCATCTGAATCTCAATAATACCCCTACGATGGGTTCACCATAATGCCGCAAATGATACCAGTCGGAAAGAGCCGGCCATGGGAGATGAGGAGGTAAGTGGGTAAGAGATATGCCTTTAGGATCTGTTGAAAAATAAATAAAGGCACGTGTACAAAAATTTAAAACAGTCATTTAATTACCGTTAATTTAATAAATTTGAGAAATTTTACCAATTTTAAGCATATAAACAACATATAACTACAGATTTTTAGGTTATGAATAAATTTAAGAAATTGTTACAATATCATGGATAAATTTAGTATTCTTCCCATTTATTAAACTCACAATATAATTACAAATTTCCCTTTTTTAAATATTTTTTTTTATCTTAGTGTATAATATAATATATATTATTTCTTTTAATTAAAATTTTTTAATTTTTTCTCTCATCATATATATATATATATCACTACCAAAAAATGCTTTATTAACGACGCAAATTTACCAACAGTTGTAGACCGTCAATGATATTCGACGGGTTTTACGACGATATTTATCACACAAACTACCATCCGTCACAAGTATTAATAAATTAAGGAAACACAAATAATCGATGCATGATTAGACATCGCAAAATTAGGATAGTAAATGTTCGTGATAAAATCCATAAAATGTTTAGCATCGAAAATTTAATAATTTGTCAAAAAAAACCGTAGAAAATGAATTGAAAATTTGCAGGAATTTTTTGAGGTAACTTTTTCGTCACAAATGACGTCCCAAATGTCCGTATAAACATTTAGACGTCGCAAATTCTATAGAAAAAAGTTAAAATTTAATTATTTTTAATTAGACGTCAGAAATGATGATTACTTTGAGAAATTGGCGGACGATCACCAAATCTCCTACACATTTCTTCAGCGTCTCTCTAACACAGGTTTGATTACATTTGAAATGAACATTAATTTCCGTTTCCTAATTTCTCGCTTTAATTTTTGTCTATGATGTGAACTGAATTTGCATAAAGATGGAATGTATGTTTATCTCTGTTTGAAAAGAAACAAATTCAAAAGATTTAGAGATTTTGCTCTACATTTTGTGGTACTTTTAAGAGCATCTCCGAGCATTGTGGTGGTTAGGTCGAAGAATTGGTCAATACTTCAAGCTCGGCGATGAGAAAGTACTTATGCTTCTAATTTCAGGTCAGCCGAACATTCCCATCACCAATGTCTATCAACAACATCTCACATCTCAACAACATCATTAGTTATAAGTTCTCTCAATAAGTATTGTTGTTTGGCTTTGTGAGTGTTGAATTTTATTTCTAAAATTTGTTTTCGTACCAGTATGATGTGAATTGTGGACTACAACATAAGGTCATTGAGTAGAATTTTACACCGCGGATGATTGCACGTCACGACATGTATGTGAGAAGTAAGAACATGTATGTGAAGTAGTGGCTACTTAAAGCTATAAGATCGACGTTCTTTGGTGCTTCCGCAGCCATTGTTCTTCAATTAGGTAATATCATAATTCTTAATAAGATTGAGTAGTTCAAGTGATAAAATGTTTTACTTAAAAAAACATTAGGTTTCATGTTTTATTCTCATTAAGGATATAGGGGAAGTTTAATCAAATGACCCTCGGGTCATCCTAAAAAATGACCTTAGTAATTTCAGTTTTTATTTTTAACCTTTTTTTTTTAATTTTGGATACTTTTACCCTTAATAATTTTTTTCCTCTTCCTCTTCTTTTCCTTTTCCTTTTCCCCCATTTCCCTTTCTGCCCATTTTTCTTTCGCCTCTTCCCTTCCCCCCGCGACGGTTGCTACCCTTCCCCGGTTGCTCTCCCCCTTCGACTCCCACGCCCCAAGCCGACTCCCCCATGACTGTTCCATCCCCAACCGACTCCCCCAAGATCACCGGACGTCTACCCCTCGAGCTCGACTAGTCATTGATCGCCAAACGCTTCCAGGCCGACTCCCGACGATCGCCAAGCCCCGGAAACGCTGAGCCTGATGTTCGCCCAGCATTACTGAGGTTAGTTCGACTACTCCCCGATGATTTTACTGTTTTTGCATGTTGAGTATGAAGTTTTATGGTTTTAGGGTTTTAGTTTAGGGTTTAGGCTTTAGCTAGTTCTATTGTTTTGGTTTTGTAGACACCCCATTTTTACACCCTAGATACCTAATAGAAAAACCCGGCCCGAAATAATACTCATGTTTGTTTATTGAACCGGGAAAACAAAAATAGAATCACCTCGTGGAAAACTGACCCGGTAAAGCTTAAAAGATAACGATCCAAAGGTCGAATTTCATAACAACTTTGTTTTCGCAACCAGTGACACGTTCATGTTGTACGTTTTGAAAAATCTTGAATTTTGAGTATAATGTTATTGTTTGCAAATTTGTGCAGAAAATGCTCAAAAAGAAGGAAAAACTACCAATTCAAATCCTGGGAGCTAGCTGAAGCTATGTTGCACTTCTAAAAATCATATCTTTTGCACCAATGATCCATCTTCAGTGTATGATCTACCGTTCGAAAGCCCTTTGAATTACCTTTCCAACGACACCAAATACTTCTCCCAGTGCTCCCTGAAGCTCAGTCCAAGTCGCCCGCAGCGAAGGTGATCCGTGAACTGACACGTTTTTGTGAGGCTAGTCTCCTGACCAACACGGACCATTTCGTAAGCAAAGGAGAACATGGGGATGTAGGCAAGAGTCTTGCCTTTCCAATGGTACCAACCTAATTGTGAGGAAAGCTCTGTGCACAAAGTTATGGGCTATTAAAGTTATGAAAGTGAAAACCGCGAGATTGAAAAGATTGAAATGGAGGGGTGACTTTAAAATCTCTTAACTTTGGATAGGAAGGTCCGTTTGGATTCATTCAAAAAGGAGATTCACGTTCGTGATGTTAAAAATTGACCATAAAATTTTCACAATTTTCTGAGCAAAAAAGAGGCCGGAGTGATTCGTTTAGTGTGAAGGTGCAAAGAAAGAAAAATGAAAAAGGAAAAAAAACGGAAAAAAAAGGAAAAATATATTTTTTTTTCTTCTTCCAAGCGTGCCCTTCAATATTTGGGCTAATTACAAATGAACCCCTGTAATAAAATTAAAAAGAGGGGAAGATGAGTTTGGGGGCAGTTTTTTCGGTTTTCAGATTAGGGAGATCAGTAAATCAGTTTTTGAGAGAGAAAGAGCGGTTTTCCGGAGGTTTCTGGAGATTGATTGGATTGAGAGACATCAAGGAAGACGAGCTGATTTTGATTGCAGAAGAGAAGTTAACTCAAAAAAAAGAAGGATCGGACAAGGCTTTCTGATGTCCTCTCGCTAAACGACGAAGAACAACAGGTTTCACTCATGAAATTGCTAGAGCTGAACTTCGTGCTTCGCAAGGAAAGATTGAAGACGATCTTTAAAGAACGAAGAGGAGGCGTTTCATTGACAAGAGAACGGATTGCTGAAAACTGAGAGGGCTCCCTGTTCTTGCGCTCAATATTTCTTTGCTGATTCACTTCTGTTGTTAATCAGGTAACGACTCTTACCTAATGTGATCCTTAAGCATCGTTTGGGGGCATCGGTTATGAACACCGATGCCGTTCGTTTATTATAGTTTCGATTGCAAGTTTCATGGTAGATTTTCTATTCTGGTATTTTGATGTTATGTTTGTTCTAATTGCTTACTGAATTTAGTTGATAAGATTTGGTTTAGGTTTAGTTTATGACTGGAATAGATTTGAACATTTGTTAATCCTTGAATTGAAAAACTCTTTTTGGTGGAAGTTCTTAAAGTTGTGCTCAACCTGGAAGAAGAAGTACAGGTTGCAACCTGTGTTTGCTTTGTATTAGTTTTCTTTGCTTCTGTATCTTTGAGTTGATCTGGTTGATAAATCCTTGAGATTAGGCTTAATTAGGATTGAGAACGACTAGAGGAGACTCTGTCTAAAACCACAGTTTCATCCTTTTGAAACTGTGAAGATCTTGTTAGCTGAAAAGAAGAACAGACTGATTTTTCAGCTGTTCTTCGTTTGGTATCTCATCTTCGAAGCATCGAAAGGTGACCCCAGCGTGCAGACGAGCTCCTGGCGATCTGATGGATTGTCGTAGAAAGCTCTGTCGCGATCGGGAAGTTAGACGAAGTCCAGACCACATCTAGTGGACTCGCGGCCTAGAGGAACGTTTAATCTCCGTCCACTGGAGGTTGGGATTCGGTTGGATCGGCATGGTGAACTGCAGCGGGACGCAGGCGGGGCTTCAGGCGAATCGAGCAGACTGTCGCGATGTCGTCTTCAAGCGAGGATCTATTACAGGCGCAGGACTCGCCGGAAATCGCCTGGCCGGAGGTGAATGGAGGACGACTGAGATTCTGTTTTCATTTTGTTATATTTGGTTTCCTCCAACTTCTGTTGAAGTTGTAAAGAGGCCCCTGGGCCTCTTTTATTTTTAAATATGCCTAGATACTTTAATTTCGAATTAATTATTTAATTCGAAATTAAAGTAGTCCTAAAACTCTTTCCTTCCTTTCAATTGAGCCCCTGGTTTTTTTTCCTTTTATTTTGATTTAAAACTTTAAAAAAAAAATAATAATAATAAAATAAAATAACTTAAGGTCCTGTTTGTTTTCCAGTTTTTAACAAACAATTTCAAAATAAGGATTTAAATATCCAAACCACTTTCAATTTTTCTCAAAATTTCCCAAAAATTCAAAAATATTATTTTCTTTGAAAATAAATGTTTTCTGGAATTTTCAGGGCCCGTTTGGTCTAATCTCAATCTTCGAGAGGCTATAATTTGAGTTTCATGAACTCAAAAATCATGAAATAAAAAAACATAGCCTCTTAATAATATTTTCAACGCCTCTAAAAATTTTCGGAATTTTTGGGACCCGTTAGGAAATATTTCTATCTTTGCAGTGTCATATCGGGGGTTCTATAACTCCGAAAATTCCAAACTCGATTCATATGAGCTCCTAATAATATTTTCGACTATCATATGAAATATTTGGGAATTTTGGGAATTATTTTTTTAAAATGGCTCATTTTAATGAGTTGTACTCAGAGTTTTCCTTAACTCTGAAAATTTTAAGAAAAAATGTGGAACACTTGGGACCTTGAGTTATTTTATCATCTTCTCTCCTTTGTCCAAAGAGCATAATACTTCCAATCTTCAACCCGATACTTTGTCCTTGTCGTTCATACTTGTATGTCCTTCCTCTGGAATCGTGACTCTTGTTTTTCCTGAGAACTTTGCCATATGCTTTTCAATGCTTCAATGCTTTTCAATACTTTTTCCTCTTCAAACACCTCATGAATAGGACTAGCCCCTTGCAAATTATTAAGATTTTCTCACACAAGCAAAAGAGTTCTGAACTCAGAACGAAAACGTAATAATCCTTCAAACATCATATGGCCAATTACTTAGGAGTAGAGACTGTCTGTAAAGACAACGCGTATAGGACACAGCGTCGTAGGCCCTTTCTTAATACGTAACCAAACACCGGACTCTTAAAATGAATCTCTGATTTTTCTTTTCTTTAGTTTCTTTGGGAAGTAATCTAAAGTGGCGACTCTCAAGTCAATTAGATCGACACATTTGCGAGTGTGTCGATTTAAAACCTGTACGGGCCAATTCAATTCGAAAAAAGGGGCACATGTGCCAGAAAATCGAAGTGAACCTAAATGAACGCGTACAAGTTTGAAATACTTTGATCCGAGAAATGTATAGTCTTTCCTTATACTGAATGGTTTGTGAACATTTTCACGTGGTAATTGAATTGCGTGGCACGCAATTGAGTGGATCGTGGGATGGGGCGTGGGGTGGTGCGTGGGAGTGGTGAGTGGGGCGGGAGGCGTGGGGTGTGGGCGTGGGGTGGTGCGTGGGAGTGGTGAGTGGGGCGGGAGGCGTGGGGTGTGGGCGTGGGCTTGGGCATGGGTGGGGCGTGGCTTGGGCGTGGCTTAAGGTACTCAATATTTAAAATAAATTTAATAAGTTTATTAATAAGCAGGAATAACTTAGTTGGGAGAGTATTTGACTGCAAATATTTTTTTTTATTGCAAAATAGTGGCATGAATTCATAGATTCAATTTGATTTTGTGATAATGAATTATAATTAATAATATAATGGAATCTCCATTGAACTCCTCAATCAACTACACTAATAATGTAAATCCAATACTATATACGTATTTTTATTTTTATGTGCTTCCTAGATGTATATACATATTCTATTTCTCTTGTATGATTTAATTATTTCTTAAACTTTCCTTTTTATTTCCCTGATAGCTGGTGGGCTCTATCTTTGATATTTGCCATGCATAGTCTGGTCTAGTCCTTACCTACTATTAATACTATTTTTTGTTTTATTATTACAGCTATGTGATTCAATTATATCTTAATGATGAAGTTTCATTTGTTGAGCAAACTCTAAACCTAGATGGAGGAAGTAAGGCTAGATCTACATATTGGAAATAAAATACAAAGTTGGATCCTACCAATGGAGGGAGGATAAGAGTGGTCATTTATATAATGAGAAGAAACTAAGTATTTCATCTGCCTATTTTGTGAGGATGATTAATGTCCAGATGATCAATGATTTTTATTATAATAGACAAGATTGTTCAAAGTACATTCTCAAGCATCCTTTACCAAATTGAAACCCTGTTGATTCTGCAGATTAATGTTAAATTTGTTTGTGTTAACATTGAACATCAATGCCAATATAAATGAATTTAAAATAAGATAAGAGAGAACAACCAAAACATAAGCATAAGTGAAATAATTATGATAAGAAAGAACCAGTGACAATACTGCTACAAAGAGAACATAAAGGAAATAAGTTAATGTCTGCAAATTGCCAGAATTGCTCAAAATTTACAAGTTTTCTAAAACTGGAGGATACAAAGTTTGAGAGATTTGGCTCTAAATAACTTCAAACTACTGTATGAATTGTGAAAAAAATTGTATAATCGAGTCTAGAAGTATCTAGAGTCAAAACTTGCCCCCATCAAACGACCCCTGAGGGAAGACGTAATACAAGTTGTCCTTCGAAAACACTGCAAAAGAATGTCACTAACAAATAATGAATCAAACAAGACTTATCCAATTTGGAATAAAATAAGGAGTATTCCGGCGGAGATCAAACCTTTTGACATAGTAATAGCAAAAGTCAGGTAATATGAATATTTGGACAATCTCTGAAATAAGAACCATAGAAGGCCATAATCCATAACCAATATCTGTTAGTAGCCGACCTCGAGTATCCAAAACCTGTTAAACAAAATGTTTTCCTTCTAATTGAAACACATAAAGACTTCAAATCAACCATTTTACTTCAATTCATGTCAGGCATATTCCATTTTTTTTATAGAAATTGTTAAATTTATAACGACAGGTTAATGCTTCCTGCCTAAAAGTCCCAAATTGACATATTTTAAGGTAGGTCAACTAACAAATTATCAGAGGACACAAAAGATAGAGATGACAACATAATACAATATTACCATCCATTGCACGATAATCACACATTTGAATTTTGATTCACTCAGCTTATACAAAAAAAAGAGTTCAAGGTAAACCTGGAAAACCTAATGAGCACAACTCAAAAACCTTGCAACTCCCAGGGCAAACACATAGTGAGCAGTAAAAGGTTCAACAATCTGTGGAGTCAAACATGCAAACAAGAATTAACCTACTCTCTGCAGAACTCAACGATAACAGTAAACAATTATTGTAAGATCATTCTTGCCTTAGTATTTTGCATCACCTGGAGCTGAGGAAGAACAAAAACAACTTCTAAGTATACACAAAATGCCCAAAAGATCTTGTTGATGAAATGATGAGATGTCGATGGATGAACTAACAAGGCCAAGACGACACATGGCAACAACTTGTAACAACAAAAAGTTGATGTTAGGTTTCAGATCAAGCCAAAATAAATATATTGGGGGATAAAGGGAGATAAAGGTACTCACCCTGTAATAGAGAGCAAAATTGTCCTTATCTTACATGTAACTTGACCTTAATTTGAACCGGATCATATAAATCACCCATAATGTGGTGCCTAATGTAGATAAATCAAGTACAGTGTGCATGTCATGTTCCATGACAAAGCTAAAATATAACTTTATAGACTTGATAAGATTAGGATTAGCATCTGTTAATTTTTTCAGTCTTCAGATCTAATACCTAGAATAAAAAACTTTTGTGGTGAGGATGGATTGAACAATCTTCAGTTAGATGCTCTCCCAATTGAGCTATTCTGCTTATTGATAAACTTATTAAACTAGTTTTACATATTGCGTACCTGAAGCCACACCCCACCCACACCCAAGCCACGCCCAAGCCACGCCCACCCACGCCCAAGCTCAAGCTCCACGCACTACCCACGCCCAAGCCCACAGCCACACCCAAGCCCACAGCCACGCCCCACGCACCACAATCACGCCCCACCCCCACGCCCCACCCCACGACCCACTCAATTGCGTACCACGCATTTTAATTATCCACCACGTGAAAATTTTCACAAACCATTTAGTATAAGGAAAAACTATACATTTCTTGGATCAAAGTATTTCAAACCAAAATAATAGAACTAATTAAAGCCTAAACTCTAAACTAAAACCCTAAAACTTCATACTCAACATGCAAAAATAGTTAAATCATCAGGGAGTAGTCGAACTAACCTCAGTAATGTTGGGTGAACATCGGGGTCAGCATCTCCGAGGCTTAAGGATCGTCGAGAGTCGTCCTAGAAGCGTTTGGCGATCAACGGCTAGTCGGGCTCGATGGGTAGGCGTTTGACGATGATGAGGGAGTCGGTTGGGGCTGGAACCCTCGTGGGGGAGTCGACTTGGGGCATGGGAGTCGGAGGGGGAAGAAACTGGGAGGGGTGTAACCATCGCGGGGGGAAGGGAAGAGGGGAAAGAAAAAACGGGTAGAAAGGGAAATGGGGGAAAATGAAAAGGAAGAGGAAGAAAAAAAAGTTAGTAAGGGTAAAAGTGTCCAAACTTTAAAAAAAAGGTTAAAAATAAAAACTTAAATTACTAAGGTCATTTTTTAGGATGACCCTCTTTTTAGGGTCATTTGATCAAATTTCCTGGATATAGAGTGTCGTGACTAGGTTTATGATAGTGGACCCAAAATAAATTATGGCCATAAAAAAAATATTTTAAGTAATGATTCATTGAATCCTGCTCCTGAAATTTGTTATGAATGATAGATTATGTTCTTATTGCCAAATTTGTATGAATGAATACAAGGCTCTGTTTGCTGAACTATTTTTATTATAAGATATATTGTTTAAGTTAATTTGAAATGTAATGAGCATTGTGGAATGGGTACACTATTTAAATCATCTTCATAAGAAATCCTTGAACTATAATATAGGTTGTACTGCATCAATTATGAAAGGAATTTGGCAATAGGAATTTGTTTTGGGACAAAAAAGAGAAGTTGTAAATTGAGAATGTTAGTTTTGGTTAATTTGATCTTAGAATGCTTAATTGAGGAATATTTGGGACGCATCCATTTGGTTAGGGAGAATTTAGTATAGGCATAACACTACCTAGGAATTGAATTAGACCTAGCCTAATTTTGGATTAATTAAAAACTTTTATGAATGCAGCTTTCTTTGAACTTATTTCTTTCACAATATTTTTGTATAAATACTTATTCTGACATGTCAAAATAAAGCAAGGGTTGAAGATTTCATTGAATATTTGTTTCCGAAAGAAATGCACATGTTCAAGTAAGTATTACATGAACATTACATCAATATATGCATAAAATTATTCAAAATTAATTCTCATTCTAAAAATATAAATTTGGTTATTCTTCCATGTCAATGTAGATACAACATACAAGGTAGCCAATTCTCGAAATTGTTCCAAACAAACAAATTTTTTTGTTCAATAGTGTTTATTTCTTTTCCTATTTATGCCATATTTTTGAAAAGAGGTAGATATTTTATGTCTTGCACTTTTTCTTACAGCAATATAAAAGTTTAAACTAATTATTAATTTGAATTCAATTGTAGGTTCAAATTTTATTTTGTCACCACTATATATAATATATGGTGCTTCAAGAATTCAAGGCGTTTATGGATGGTGCTCATGAACTACGTTAGTATTAATAACATTTTAAAATTTTTATTTGATATTTAAAATTTATAAAATACGTTTTTAGATTTAATAACTTTGTATTTAAGGTTTAATTTAATAGTATGTAATAACGGGATTGATTATATTATTTTGTTCTAAGCTTATTTTAAATATATTTAATTTTCGATTTAGTTAAATGTATTTATTTTAAATAATTAATAATAAAATTATAATTATAAAACAATTTAAAAAATAAAATTTGTGACGGATAATCCAATAAATTAATTGGTGGGGAAATTTCCGTCGAAAATCCAATTGAAAAGAAAAAGTAGGAAAATCCATCGCAAAAGTTTGTGTGTCGAGAAAATTTCCGTCGAAAAAGTTAAACTGAAAAATTTGTCGCAAAATATTTCCGACACACATTTCTCCGTCAGAGCATTATTTATTGAAAATACAATCACAAATCTTTTATTCGTCACAAAATTCGTCAATAAATAACGTCGCAAAAAACTCTCATTCTTATATTGTAAAATTCATCATATATATAGATTATATATATTAATTTATTCTTTTTAATTAATTTTTTCTAATACCAATGTAAGAATTAATATTGTTATAAATACAATTTTCTTAATTTTTATATATTAAATAATAAATATTTATTTTATATTTAAATAATATAATATATATATTTAAATAATTAATAATATAAAAGTTATATTTAACTTTAACCATACAAAAATTAATAAATTTTAGAATAAAAAATTATTTAAATTAATTAAATATTAATTTATTGATTAAATAAGGATTACTTTTATATTAAAAAATATGTTATTTTATTTTAAAAAAATATTTAACTTAACTAATTATAATAGCTTTAAAGGTTAAGACATCAATTACTATTTTAAATAGAGAATGATTAGGTGAGGGAATTTGGTGAGGGAATGACGTGGCATAATTTATTCGCTGAAAAAATCAAATAATTTCTTTATTTTCTCTCTTTCCTCCTACTTTTACATTTTCCAACCAATGAAAGGTGATGCACGTCATTCCCTCATCAAATTCCCATCAATTCCTCATTAAATTCTCTCACTCTATCACTCCTCTTTTAAATATCCTAAATTGGCAATACATTATAGTATGAAGATTGGGTTAACATTCTAAATTTAAAAAATATATATATATTAAAATCAATTTTATTTATGTCATATTTATCTTTATATTTTATAGTTATAATAGTGATGATGACAAAATAATATTTAAAATGACAGGGTGTAATCTAATATATAGTTTTGTAAAAATACTTTTTATACATTTTTATAATTTTGTTAACATTTACCTAAAAAAAGTAATATCTATTTTATAATAATTAATTTTATATTATAATACAAATAAAATCATTTCCCTTTAACTTTAATAAATTTTAAAAAATAGAAATGAATACAAAATGTCACTTTCCATTAATAATATTATTTATTTAAAAATAAAATTAATTTAAATAATCAAAACTTTAAATGAAAATTAAAATTTCCCTATATTCAGATAATTTAATTAGATTTAAATAATATTACAGTAATATAAAAATTATTATCAATCTTATGTGGTATTTAACTTAATATATTAAACTTCTTGGTATTCAATACCTTAGTATTCAATACATTAATACCATTTAAGTATTCTATTAAATATTTCCATTGGTTTTGTTAACGAAAATATTGTAACGAAGTGTAGCGATGACCGTGTGAAAGTGATTAGGATTGATGACTATGTCTTATTTAGTATATTATTTATCTCTCTCCTTTCATTAATAATTTCTCTTTCTTCTCTTCATTTATATTTTTTTTCTTTTTTTATCTATTAATTTATAATTGTATATTTAATTAATTAGTTAATATAATAATAGATATTATATATTTAAAAGTAATAACTGTAAAAAATTAATAAACATTTATATAAAAAAGAATAAGAAGTTAAATATGAATATGATTAATTTTTTTTAATTTAATTAATTTTTTTCTATTAATAGTTAATTAATTTATTTATGTATTTTTAATATAAATAATATTAAGGAGAACGAATAAATCAAATTAATAAAATATATAAATGCACATATTTTTTAAAATATAAATATATATAAAATAAAAAGTAAATATATATATTAATAATTTGAATTATTTCTTTTAAAAAATATTCATATTAAATTATTATTTCTCTTCTTTAAATCATTCTTATTTCTCTTAAAAAAAAATAAAAGTCTCATTTTATTCTTATTTAATTTTCTTATAGATATATATTAAAATTCACCTTCTAAATAATATTATAACTTTCATTTTTATATAACGTTTCTTTGTATATATATGTGAACATAGTAATTTGAATTTTATTTATTATAAATATTAATAATTTGTATTTAAGTTAAAATTATAAATTTCTTTTTTTCATTTTAAATTAAGTAATTATTATAATAATTTTATAATAAAATTAAAGAAGGGAAAATATTAAATAACTTATTTTAAATAAAAAAGAATTAAGGGAGAGGAACTTATTAAATGCAGTTGGGTGACATGTACATTTAAAATAAAAGAGAGAGAAAACTGATACGCGTCATATTTATTAGGTGACATGTACAATGCCACATCATTCGCTGCCTCATTCGCTATAATATTTTCGCTCCCCATATCATTACTCTTAAACTAATATATTAAATACGCGTCCTATTTATTAGGTGACATGTACAATGCTACATCATTCGCTGTCTCATCCGCTATAATATTTTCGCTCCCCATATATGACTCTTAAACTAATATATTAAACTCTTTGCTATTGAATACGTTTAATACGATTTAAGTATTCTATTAAATATTTCTATTGGGTTTATTATAATAATTAATTTTATATTATAATACAAATAAAATCATTTCCCTTTAACTTTAATAAATTTAAAAAAATAGAAATGAATACAAAATGTCACTTTCCATTAATAATATTATTTATTTAAAAATAAAATTAATTTAAATAATTCAAAACTTTAAATTAAAATTAAAATTTCCCTATATTCATAATTTAATTAGATTTAAATAATATTACACTAATATAAATAATATTACAGTAATATAAAATTATTATCAATCTCAATGAAGTCTCAAATATGTGTATTTAACCTAATATATTAAACTTCTTGGTATTCAATACCTTAGTATTAAATACGTTTAATAACGATTTAAGTATTCTATTAAATATTTCCATTGGATTTATTATAATAATTAATTTTATGTTATAATACAAATAAAATCATTTCTCTTTTGACTTTAATAAATTTTATTGAGTTAATATTTTAAATTTTAAAAAAATATGTTAAAGATTATTTTTTATTTATGTCATATTTATCTATTTTATAGTTATAATAGTGATGATAACAAAATAATAATTTAAAAAAGATAGAGTACGTAATTTAATTTATAATTGTGAATTGGTGGTCATGATTATAAGGGTAAGTGTCATGTTAGTTCTTTTTAATTAAAAAAAAGATTTATGAGTTTTGAAATCTATTAACATCTCGTTTGAATTACTAAAAATAATATTTTTATAAAATGAAAAGTTTGAAATCATTTAATACAATCAACTTAAAGGAAATCTTGTAATCTATTAAATTAATTACAAGGTCAATAACGGAAAAGAGTCGCACAACTTAAATGGCTATTTACATTTACAGAAAGACATGTTACTTTTTCCTTCCCTAATCAACCGTATTAAATTACCCCTACGGTTATAGGTAATGATACCATCATATTCAGGATCACTAATAGTCCTGATAAATGACGATACTTCCCTCCATGATCTTTGCTGTTTGGCGTGATCTTGGTCGGAGTCTTCTGCAAAAAAAAAAAACGTGAACATATTAAACAATAAGAAAAATAAAATATCTAAAACCATAATAGTTAATCTTTTATAATTCATTGACTAAACATTAATTAAGGAGGATACACAATAATGATATACCTTTTATCCTTTGATTTAGTTTTGAATATGCAATTAATATGTTGAAACAACTTATGAATATCCCACATCCTAAATCAAGCACTAAGACCATGATATATCTAATAGTATCAATGTGAAACCTCATCACTCAAATATTAATATTGAGAATCTAGCAAACATCACAAATAGCTTCTATTTCGGACTTCTTCACTAATGAGAACATCTAGAGAGAAAAGAGGAAGAAACACTTAGAGCAATACAATCAAAGATGTGGGCGATTGTCTCTATTTATACTTAAAATTAGGGTTTTCTTTATCAAACTCACGCGCTAAACCTAATTCGGCCCAACCCCAGGCGCATGGGCCTTTTTGGCCCAACCTTTGGGTACCTCGTTCCTTTAAGTGTTTTACGATTACATTTTTTTAAACCATATATTAAATGTTTTACGTTCATAAATCTCAATTAATTCAAATCGGGAGAAGTTTCTTATCACCACTCTAAAAGATGTAATGACAATAAGAGATACATGTTTAAAATGTGAAAGCTATATTTTATGTGTACATTTAAATCGAGTTTATTGATTAATAAGGTTATTCTCTAAATTCTTTAAATACAAAACAAGCATATAAGAATAGAGTATGAAATTATGTAATACATCCTCTAGATGAATACCTTCACTTATATCAAAATAATTAAAGACATTGATCTAACCTAAAGCCTAAACTTTTAAGACAAAAATTTCCAAAAATTATTTATGGTTTTACTTTTCTCAAACAATTGACTAGGAAGATCTCTATTTAATAAATAAAAACTACTATAACTACTTTTTAAAAGTAAAAATATAAAGTTACAAAAGATGTCTTAACATTATGGATCAGGACTTATAAATATTTTAACAGAACCTATATTTTATTTCATGTTTTAAGCCACACTAAATTCTTACTTACATATGCAAATTTTGCGCCTTTGAAATTAATGTTTTTGTATTAAAAATGATTCATATAATTCTTTTTATTGTTCTTTTTTTTCACCGTCACATATTCAATATTTGACCTTAAATTATTTTTTATATATGGAAAAATTATTTTTAATGGTGAGTTATTAGTTTTAAGATTTATAATATTTTGCTTTAAAATTTGATTATAAACTAGACCTAACTTATTGTTTCACAAAGGAAAATAATAGATATTCTTCATGTTAATTGTTTTATTAAAAAAATATTCAAACACTAAGAACAATATTATTCTTTTTTCACAAAAAGAAATTAAGAGATCTTCTTGTTGATATTCTTATGTGAATTTTTCTATTAAATTAATATATTACATTTAAAAATACTAATTATCCAACTACATGTCTAACTTTTTTTTCAATCAATTTGACTATTATAATCTCTCTATATATATTTGACTAATTTTAATTTTCTCTAAATTTTTGTTTAAAATCTACAAAAAGATAAATTATCTTAATATCATTAGTTCAGAATTAAATGTGATTTATTAGGACCGTGGTAATCAAAGTTTGATTTGACCTATAAAAAAGGAATTGATGTTACATTGTAGTTACTCAATACATATTTAGAAGAACAATCATTCGGATAAGAAGAAGCAGTTGAGGGGCTACACCAGTTTGTTCTATCCGGTGAGGGAGGGGGAAAAGGCCAACCACGATGAAGTTCACGTCTTTAATGTGCTGAGAGCTCATGGATGAGAGGAGTATTGTGTTTCTCTCATATTAAATTTCTAACAAGATATTGGCATAATGTTTACACATTTGTAAATATAAAGATTAAGTTAAGTGACATAACAAAATAAATTTAGTTATGGTGTTGAGGTGTAAAAATGTAAATGAATGACATTATATTATATTAAAATGGTATGTGTATATAATAATGTTTGATTACAAGTCATCAGGTCCTATAAGCATCGTTTTACATAAATGAACGAGTAACAAACCTCAAAAACTTTGTTGGTTAAAATGTTGAATTTATAATAAATAGTTGTAAGTTTTGTGGATGGATAAATCTTCTTATTCTTATTTTTTTTTTAATGTAAGCTTTTAAATTTTGTGAATGGATTAACTCATATTAACAAACTAAATTTAGTTATGATGTTGTGGAGAGAAATATATATGAATAACATTTTGTTATATTAAAATTTTATTTATATATAATAATGTTTAATTACAAGTCACCCGGTACTAGAAGCATAATGCACGACTCGTTATATATAAATAAATGAGTGAGATTGTTAATACGCAGGTTGATCTGTCCACAAAATTTAAATGGTTAAATTAAATAATAAGATTAAGATGTTTTATTGGTCAACGAAATTTATAACTACTAATTATAAATACAAAATTTAACAAACTAAGATTATAGAGTTTATATCTTAAATTTAATAAAAAATTATAGAAACATATGTGAATGAACTTTCAATATTGTATTTACATAAGTTTTAATTTTTTTTATAGATTTTTTAAGGTTTTCTTTTTTTAATATATAGAATGGAAGGAGAGCTCATGGATGAGAGGAGTATTGAGTTTCTTTCTACTCCTAAATTTCAAGCAAGAAAATGACGAAATGTACATTTACATTTACGGTGTTTCTAAATATACAAGATTAAATTGACATCATAACATAAATTTAGTTATAATGTTGTGGTGGGAAAATATAAATTAATGAAGTTATGTTATATTAAAATGATATTTATATATATCTAATGACCTTAATTTAAAATGTTGGAGGTGTGCAGCACTCTCTCTCCAAAATAATTCACATCATCATCATAGTATTTTCTCTTTCTTAGATATATATATATATATTTCTCTCTCTTCATTTATTTGATTAATTGTTTTTCTATCCCTTACCATATATATATTCCCACTAATAATATATAAAATAAATATTTTTTCATCAATTCTATTAACCAAGTTTCATAATTAATTATTTTATGTCGGTTACTCTTATATATATATATTAATATTTTTTTATTAATTATTTTAAAAATAAAACTAATGAATTCTCTTCTAAAATATTATATATATTAATCATGCTCTCTTCAAAATGATTCACATCATCATTATAGGTATTTTCTCTTTCTTAGATATATTTATTTCTCCCTCTTCTTTGTTCTTAATAGGAAATCAGAAATCGTCTCCTCTTAGATCTTTATTTGTTATAGAGAGTTGTTGATTATACATATTCTGAAACGTATTTATTTGTTATTGATGCAATGAATATTTTTTTCTTGAGTTTTTGTTGACCTATGTTGTCATTTTCATAGGGAGAACGAGACTTTCAGTTATTTCAAAAAAGATCCATATTTGTGTAATGTGGTATGAACTCTTGAGCTCAAGTCTAAACTTCTTATCATATATTTTTATTAGTTATTGAAATATAACTTTTCTTCTCTATTATGTTTCGTCTCTCCTTAAGTCTTACTTTATATATAAGAATTCTCGATTTGTTTGGTTGGTTTCAAGTACTTTTAGTCATCACTTTAATAGGTTGATTTTTAATATTTCAATTGATGTTTTGATGGAGATGATGGGTTCATTGGATTCAAGGCGAAAATGGTGCTATCATGGTTATGCAAAATTGTTTTGGTGATAATCGTGTGATCATGCCTGGAGGTGTGAGCATTGGTAAGTTAGAAATTTAGATCATTTTATCATAAAATTCGTTTGCAAAAAGATTTTTAAATTTTTCTATTACATTAATTTCTAATTTTGTTTGGTTTATTTCAGGTACTTTCAGCCATTGTAGATCATTATACTTCTGGATGCAAGCTATTGTACTTCTGAATGTTTGTTTACTTAAAATACTTTAATTTTGAAATAATTGTGTTTAGCTCTAGATTTGTATCTTTATATGTATACACTAACTTGGAATAATTGAAGATCAAGTATTTTGTTTAATACTCTTAATTTTAATGAAATAATAATGTGTTTTATGAATTTAATTTTATTGTGCAACTTCTATTTTTATGGTATATTTTAATTTTTGATACTCCTATTTTTATAAAAATAAATGTTAGTAAAAATAAACTCAATAAATATAACCTACCATCTATATATATTAATATTTTTTATTAAATATTTCATCTATATAATTTGATTATTTATAAATAAATTCAAATAAAATAAACCCTTCTCATCTAAAAAGTCATATATAATTATTGAGATTTACATTAAATATTAATATTAATTATGAAAACTATTTAGGAGATTTAAATTGTAAAAAAATATATTTACATTGATAACCTCCCATCCATAAAATAAATCATTCAGTTTCATTATAATTTATAACTAATTAATAGAAATAAAATTAACGGATAATAAATATTATTACAACCTTCAATTCATATATATTAATAATTTATCCAAATAATTAACATCAAATAAAACAAAACCTTTAATTTCTATTTTGAAATTTGCATTAAATATTAATTATGAAAACTATCTAGGAGATTTAAATTATAAAAAAATATACTCACATTGAATATGTTCACTAACGATAATAAATATTATTATAACCTTCCATTCATAAAATAAATCATTCAGTTTTATTCTAATTTATAACCAATTAATGGAAATAAAATTAACGGATATTAAATATTATTACAACCTTAAATCCATATATATTAATAATTTATCCAAATAATTAACATCAAATAAAACAAATTAATACAACAAAAAAATGAGTTTCATTTTACAAAATTTTAGACAAATTGTTAGGTGGTATAAGTAAATTCATAAACAATGAATACTTTATTATTATTATTAACTTTATTATTATTATTATTATTTTTTGACATATTTTAACTTTAATGTTATATTGCTGGTTGTTCATTATCTACATTATTTTGGTATTTATATATGTATTTGTCTTTACATTTCATAATAAGCTTATTTATTTTTCTTGTCACTATTCTATATTTTGGTGATTTGAAATTAAAATAATAAGATGTTTACTGAGAATGTTACCAAACTCTTAGCCTTTTGATATTATACTTTTATTCTCTATTACTTTTTCATCTATTCCATTTAAAATGAAATTATCTGCAAAAACATAAAAAGAGAAATTTTGAACAGCAATTTTATTGTTTGAATGTATAGATCCACTAAATTCTTATTGGATGATGATTTCAATCGTATTTATTGATCTCTGTAATTTAATTTGGATAAGTTTTGATTGAATGACACTATGAATAAGAGTTTTGTTTGATATTTATAGTCTCGAATTTGTAGGACTTTTAAATGATATTTATAGTCATAAATTTTGAGAAATTAGAACTTATGATTCCTTGTGTTGTGTTCAATTACGATCCTTACAACCTTAAAAAAATGTAGTAAAAAATATTGTCCAATTATCGATATTCATTCTACTTATTATTTCATCGTATATTTTTTTTATGTTTACAACTTAGACTAACTATTATAATATCTATTTATATTAGAATCTCAAAAAATAACACAAAGGAATCCATTTGAATGGTGGATTTAAGTGGCAACTACAAGCATTTAGTGGTTGTTCGCCGAACGAAGATTTATTAAGACGAAAAAAACAAAAAATTTAATTTTTCTTTTATGATTTTTAATTTTTTTTTCCATGTTTTTTTAGTTAATACATGTGTTAACTTACATTCGTGCAAGCACACGGAACTTTTTGCTAGTTATATTAATGAAGTTATGTTATATTAAAATGATATTTATATAATAATGGAGTTTTTGAATGACAATGTTTATCTATATATATAATGATGCTTAATTTTGAAAGTGTTCGGATTTCCGGATCGAGAGTTGTGATTAATTTGGATATTTATGTGAGAGTAAATAGATACATGGGTCGGATTGTGGGTTGACCCGCCCATAAACTTAAAACGGTTAAAAATAAATTTAATAATGTTATTTTTAGGTTTCGAACTTGCAACCTAACAAAACAAGTACAACCTTTTAACTAACTAGACTAACAACACTTTATATTTAAGATTCAACACTAAATTTGATGAACGCGAGACATTTTAAAAATAAAAGTTCAAATTTTTAACTAACTAATCTATATATATATATAATGATGCTTAGTTTTTAAAGTGTCCGGATTACCGGGTCGAGAGCTGTGGTTAATTTGGATATTTATGTGAGAGTAAATGGATACTTGGGTCGGATTGTGGGTTGACCCGCCCATATACTTAAAACGGTTAAAAAAAATTTAAAAATTTTATTTGTAGGTTTCAAACTTGCAACCTAACAAAAGTTAATTTGGATATTTATGTGAGAGTAAATGGATACTTTGGTCGAATTGTGGGTTGACCCGCCCATAAACTTAAAACGGTTAAAAAAAATTTAAAAATGTTATTTATAGGTTTCGAACTTGCAACCTAACAAAATAAGTACAACATTTTAACCAACTAAACTAACAACATTTTATATTTAAAATTCAACACCAAATTTGATGAACGCGAGATATTTTAAAAATAAAAGTTCAAATTTTTAACTAACTAATCTATATATATATAATGATGCTTAATTTTTAAAGTGTCCGGATTGCGGGGTCGAGAGCTGTGGTTAATTTGGATATTTATGTGAGAGTAAATGGATATTTGTATTGGATTGTGGGTTGACCTGTCCATAAACTTAAAATGGTTAAAAATAAATTTAAAAATATTATTTGTAGGTTTCAAACTTGCAACCTAACAAAACAAGTACAACCTTTTAACTAACTAGACTAACAACACTTTATATTTAAAATTCAACACCAAATTTGATGAACGCGAGACATTTTAAAAATAAAAGTTCAAATTTTTAACTAACTAATCTATATATATATATAATGATGCTTAATTTTTAAAGTGTCCGGATTGCCGGGTCGAGAGCTGTGGTTAATTTGGATATTTATGTGAGAGTAAATGGATACTTGTGTCGGATTGTGGATTGACCCGTCCATAAACTTAAAACGGTTAAAAATATTTAAAAATATTATTTGTAGTTTTCGAACTTGCAACCTAACAAAACAAGTACAACATTTTAACCAACTAAACTAACAACACTTTATATTTAAAATTTAACACCAAATTTGATGAACGCGAGATATTTTAAAAATAAAAGTTCAAATTTTTAACTAAGTAATCTATATAAATATAATGATGCTTAATTTTTAAAGTGTCCGGATTGCCGGGTCGAGAGCGGTGGTTAATTTGGATATTTATGTGAGAGTAAATGGATACTTGTGTCGGATTGTGGGTTAACCTGCCCATAAACTTAAAACGGTTAAAAATAAATTTAGTAGAATTTATGCCATCTTCTAAGTCAACTTTAGTAGAATGCTTTCTCACTAGTGACCTGTGGATTTTAGAACCAACAAAAAAAAAAAAGCTGAAAAGCTAGCCAGTAAAGTTCCAACCACCAAAACAGTCGGTTCAACCATAGACTAGCTTTTTTTCTTGTGTCCAATGAACTCTATTGATGGGTAGTTCTCAATTGCATTAGAATTGGTGGCTGGTGGACTACTCAAATTTTGTTTCCCTTCCACTATGTCTAACGGATAATTCCAAGGAGGGTCGTTTTCTCCTGCCTTAAGATTGTTGCCTCCTAACCTGGCCAAACCTAAATGTTTGTTGATATTCATCCCACACAATGTCACTTTGTACCCAAAAAACGAAAATACAACTAAAAGCTTGATAGCTTACCATAAATTGTTTATATTTTGGAATTGTTTGGGAATAACACCACTAAAATGATTTTCTTGAATGTTCCTAACAACATATGTAGACAGGCCAATTTAATAGTTAATTTAAAACATGAAGACATATTCAACTGATTTCTACCTCGAAACTTACAAGTCAGTAAGTGGTAGATTGGACAAAAGGATTAATGATCCTGTGAATGTATTATGTTGCAGGAACCTGCATTGCTTATCAGGTTGATCAACCGAATAGACAAGAAAAAAGGCTGAAAGATATACAAACTAGTTTGCAACTCACAGTTTTCTGAGATTTGTTAGAGATCCAACGGATCTAGGTAAGTCCCGGCTGAAGTTATTGTAAGACAGATCCCTGAAAAATAAAATGAACAATGGATGTCGAAAGTTCAAACTAAAATATCCTAAAGAATAAAAAAACATTCTAAAATTGCAGTACATTTCTCTTAGATTTTGTAAACCGTTGAACACTGATTCGCCATAGTTCAGAAGTAGAGCAATGTTTATTTCCTGAAACCCATGTAAGAAATACAGAATCACGGAGAAAACAACATAAGTAATGAAAAATAAAGGAAACCCAAGTAGAAAACCTTCCAATGTTCACATTCACAAACATCACAAACATATCCCTTGCTCGAAGTTTGTGCTTCAACTGTAGTTGCAGAGAACTGTGTTAACTAAACGATGATCGATGTTTATCCAGCAAGAAGTGAAGAACGATCGGAACTTACAATGAAGCAGGAATGATGTTCATATGCGATAGAACCTATCGCGTGGGTTGGGAAGATTCAGAGTCGGCAAGAAGAGTCAATAGTGAAGCAGTTGAGCAGCAATCGTCGGCTTCAAACAGTTAAGTCGGTTGAAGAATACGTAACAAGTATTTTATTCGTTTGAATTATAATTCTATATAGTCAAAAAAATATTTTAAAATTAATTCAATTATAAGTATTATTTAATTATGAATGTATGATCAAAATTGAATTTAAATTAATACGAAATTTGAATACTTTTTTCTTAATTAAAGTTTGAAGTATATTTTTTAATGCAAAATTAGATGTTTAAATTATTTCTTTATAAATAAATCAAAATAAGAGTTAAAGTGAGTTTTGAAAATATTTATTATGAGTTTGAAAAATAAATAATTATTTATGTGAACATATCTTAAATGCATAAGGATAGACTATCTTCATAGTCATGACATCTACTTCAACTTAAGACGTTATTAGTGATAATCGAACGAATAACCATAAATCTCTTAAAAAATATTGTTCCGTCTAGCTTATTATTATTATTATTTTTTTGTTTTGATAAACTTGAGTCCACCACACTCTATTGTAGATTCGTCTCTAATTATAGTAAACATTATATTGTAGTTTTGCTGCAATTATAATAAAAAGGGTTCAATATTGGATGTTTGTTTCTTCACTCACCACAATTTATATTTGTTAAATTATTGCATTGTACATCAACACAAATATATAATTCAGATAATCTTAATTTAATTTAAACTTAATCCAAACAAAATTACTTATCTAAAATGGAGTTTGATTCGTTTTGAATTTCAAATTAATTTATTAAATTTCAATTATTTTTTATTTTAAATTATTGAGACACTGGCTTACTAAAAATATATATAATAATAAAGAATTCATAAATTACTCGATAAGCTGCGGTAGCATTCAAATTATGGAGGACGTGGTAACTAAAAAAACATAATATTTCTCTCTTTTTATATTAGAGGCTATAATTCATTAGATACTTTTCATTAAAAAATTAATATTTATCTCTATGTGTTAGAGGCTAAGCTTTTGTAGTATTTTTCCACGTGAAATTTGACGAAATGACCCTCATAATATGGGTAAATGAGCCGGTGACCAGCACATAATTTTAAATGTGCTGGTGACCACTTCATATTTTTTTAACGAAATTTCTCTATCGTGAGACGCAACTGGATGCCATGTGAAAATTCTACAAACTGCGAGATACAATTTTTTTTATTTTTTATTTTAAAAAAAATTGGGCCGGTTGTGTCTCGCGATTGCCGGTTACGTCTCGCGATTGTCGGTTGCGTCTCACGATTGTGAACTTTTCACAGGGCATCCGATTGCGTCTCAACGGGGTAATTTCGTCAAAAAAAAATATGAAGTGATCACCATCGCATTTAAAATTATGCGTTGGTTACCAACTCATTTTAGTCACTTTGTAGGGTCATTTCGTCAAATTTTCCACCAGAATTCTCTCTCCATTAGAGATTGAGCTTAAGTTGCATATTTGAAATTAACAAGAGATCTTAACATTATGGAGATACTGAAGATGAAGAAAGTTCACTTTAAACCTAATTCTCCGATTCAGATTCCATCTCCTCCTTCGTCGCAACAGGCGATGGAGAAACCTCTCTACGTTAGAGGCTGAGCTTCCGTTGTATTTTCTCACCAGAATTCTCCCTCTCCATTAGAGGTTGAGCTCCCGTTGCACATTTCAAATCAAACAATAGATCTTAACATTATAGAGATAATGAAGACGAAGAAAGTTCACTTTAAACCTAATTCTCTGATTCTGATACCATCTACTCCTGATCAACTCCTGATCAACTGATCGCCGCCGCAGGCGATGGAGAAACCTCCCTATGTTAGAGGCTGAGCTTCCGTTGTATGCATTTTTCAAATCAAACAAGAGACCTTAACATTATGGAGATGATGAAGACGAAGAAAGTTCACTTTAAACATAATTCTCCAATTCAGATTTCATCTCCTCTTGATCAACTATTTGTCACTCTAACAAGTAACATTTAGGCCTTGTTTGATGAAGGGGTTTTTGAGATAAAACCCAGTTTTTATCCCAAAACCCAAATATCATATCAACTATTAAATTAATTAATTTTATCATTTAAATACTCAAACTACCCTCTAACTAAATTTAATATTATTTTTATTAATTACCTTAAACAAAAATTAAAACCTCATATAATTCTAACTACGCTTGTGGGAAGCAAAAAGTTAGCAAGTTCATCCGGTGTTCGACCGTTGTCCTTGGACTTCTATTTATGGTTGAAGTGCACCAACAGTCGAATATTCTTTGTGGACACGTGGCATGTGTCCTTTGGACGACCTCTTATAGTACGAGAGTACAACATACTCTGAGTATTTGGATCATGGCCGTATTGAACAGGTAGTGCGCCAAATATCCTCTGATCTTGTCTTGTACTGGGAATGTAATTGAGAGATATCTGCGTACGTGACATTCATTCATTTGATAGAATCAGCTGACTTGTCAAAATGCTGAAGATAGGAACAACAGACAGCTGAGTGAACGTGATTAGACGAATGCTTCCTTCAAACGGATGCTAAAGCAAGGCATCAGACGTTCTTCTTTAGACCGCGTCTAAAGGAGTTAGACGTTCTCGTCTAACTACGATTCCCTTTAGACCGCATATAAAAGAGTTAGACGACCTCGTCTAACTACGCTTCTCTTTAGACCGCGTCTAAAGGAGTTAAACGTCCTCGTCTAACTACGCATCTCTTTAGACAACGTCTAAAGGAGTTAGACGTCCTCATCTACCTATGCTTTCCTTTAGACCACATCTAAAAAAGTTAGACGTCCTTGTCTAACTACCCATCCCTTTAGACAACATCTAAAGGAGTTAGACAACCTCGTCTAATTACGCATCCCTTTAGACAGTGTCTAAAGAAGTTAGACGTTCTCGTCTAACTACGCATCCCTTTAGACAATGTTTAAAGGAGTTAGACGACCTCGTCTAACTACACTTCCCTTTAGACCGCGTCTAAAGGAGTTAGACGTCCTCGTCTAACTACGTAAGACATCTAAGATAGCCTACTTCTGACTGTGTCTGAAGTAACAATGTCTTTTAGATTTGTGCCTACACAAAACAAATAAACAACTTAGTCTTATTCAAACTACATCATCAAAATTATGTTCCAAATCATAAAAGTCATTTGTATTCTTTTAAATTAATTAAACTATTTATTTCTTAATTAAATTTCTCTTTTCTTTGTTTTAATTTTTCCCAACAATTTCCCCCTTTTTGATGATGTTAAAAACTATGCAGCAGCAATAAAGTTGATAACACAAATCAAAAAGAGTACGAACACAGTAATTTAACCAAAGTATTCAGACATAGTTAAGGATACATAACACAAGATAATAAATTTAAGGTCCTTCCCTTTTAACTCTTAGATCTGGATTTTGAAGAATCGATTTCCCAGTTAGAAGGTTACGTAGCCGACCAACTTTTTGACCACCACTACCACCGCCTTTATCTCCTCCACGACCGTGCACACCTCTATCAGATTGACAACTGCCTCGGCCACCCTGAATGGGTTTTCTTTTGGATCGTGTGTCACGAGAAGAGCTTGACCCCCCTCTATTGCTTCCTTTCCCCTTTTTAACATTATCAGGGTTGGCAACATTAAGAGCTCTTTCTTTTGCAGCAACTGCTTCAGCATCTTCGTCAGTCTGAAAACGCCTTGCAATAGTCTTTACTTGCTCTAAATGTTCGACTTGCACTTCTTAGCGAATTGACAACCTCCAATACTTGAAGACGAACAAATTCAATCAAGGACCTTGTCTCGTTGTGAAGCTCTAGATTGAAGTTCTTTGATTCAGCATGATAGTCAGAATGTTGTTTGTGCAAATTCTTTTCCAGCCTCTTGTACTGAATGTGAAGAAGATTTACTTGATATGTATTTCACAAGAGATTTTTGTCCGTGGCTTTTTGAGCAGCAAAAAGGCTTCTTTGTTTGTTGCGGATCCCCTTTCAATATTTTGCAGTCTGGACGACATATCTGTTATGTTCTGCTGCATTGTTCCCAACGCATCCATAACGGCTGTGCGAAAACTTGCATCTCCAGAGAAGCTTCCTCAGACGAAGGAGGGGCAGAAGATACAACGTGCGAGTGTGCTGGAACAAAGCGAATAGGATTAGTGTGTAAGCTTACCTGTATTGAGTGCTCTAGTTTTTTTGTCCTGGGTGGGTACTGGAGGAACATTTATCATAGCCCTAGAGTCATTTCTGTTTTCTTGGATCTCATCACAAATCTTTTTGACATATCTTAAGATGTCTTCAGACCGAAGAGGATGTCCAGGAAGATGTTCATGAAGGGAATATACTGTCCTTACAAGAAATAAATAATTAATGGTTGGAGGAGAGGACAGTCTTTCTTCAGATGTATTTTCTTCGGACGAAGATGAGGACTTAGCTTTTTCAGATTCTGTAACTCTTTGGGAATGAGAACGTTCCCCCTCAGCAGATGGTGACTTTCTTTATTTAGATGTCAAGGGAACTTCAGACGTCACTTTCTAAATGACAGACGTCTGCTCAGCTTCAAGGGCATCTACCTCCTCTTCCTTTAGGATCAGAGAATCTAGTTTAACTTCAGACGAAGGCGGTGTCTGCTCAGCTCTTGATAAGGGACGACATTCGCCTTAAGGAAACGGAATGTCATCAATGCGAATAGCCGACTCCTCCTCATCTTGGCAGTTGATCTCTTCCCCAGATAATTTGGATTGAAAAATATCAAATCTAGACGATCCTATACCATGAACGTATTGGAGGACAGTAGAGTAATAGGCCTCCATGAGAAAGCTGAGGCATTTCAGACCCTTTTTCTCTGAATGAGGATCCTTGTCGAGGGAGTTAAAATTTTCTTTCCCCACCTCGAGTAAAGGCATGCCCCATCGCATTTGCCACAATGAATTCTCTTTTTTTTAGCGCCTCATGGATACTTGTTGTTTTTTCCCATTTGAGAATGCACTTCTCCATTCTCACCAATTCCTTCCATTCTGTTACAATCTTGTTGCTGGAAATAATTTCATCGTATTGTGAATAGAGTCTGTGACTCATCCAAGTGTCGAAGGATTCAATATTCTCATCAACTTTTACCTCAACATTCTCCATGATGAGGTCAAAGATTAAGTTGGCTTCATATATGTTTTCCGGAACATCCTCAACAACATCTTTTCCTTTTCCTACTACTTCAACAGGTTTATGAGTAGAAGCAGGCTCTTTAAAGGAGATTCATTCATTCCCGTGGGCTACCCTCATAATTTTAATAGGCGAGGGAGCTTTTTGGAAGCTCAATAACAATATCAGTTGCTTTCTGAACTGGTGTTTATGTATTTATCTCGACGAAAGACGTCGCAGTATCAGTCTGAACAGGTGCTTGTTCGGTAGTAACATCAGTAGTAGGCGAAGGCACTGCCATCTGCTCTGTTTCAGTTAAAATGTTAATATTACCAGCAACATCTGCAGTTACTGGTTTATCAAGGAAATCAGACGTGTTTTCTCTGTTAATAAATTCATCATTTTGACCAATTGACTCAACAATTGGTCTTTCAGCTTGTTCCACCATTGGAACTTCGATATTGGGCACTACGACCATATAAACAAAAGAAGTTACCTTAGATGACGTCTGAACATCTTTGGATGCCTTCCTTTGATTCTTGTTGACTTTCGTCTTATCAACATTAGAATTAGATGCCCTAGAACGCTTATTCTTTGGACTGCTCGTTACGTTTGATGAGTTAGTCGAAGAGAGCGATGATAGAGGAATAGTAGAGATGGGGGATTTCTCTTGACTTTCCCTTTTAGGAGCGGAGTCAACTTCTCTGGAATCCCTGATAGAAGCCCTCTTCAGGCTGTTGGAGCTCGCGGCAGACTCCATAGTAGAAGACCTAGCCCTTTTAGAGGGAATTTTTTGGTTAGAGGATGCAGGACGCTTGAAACGAGTGATCGACTAACCACTTGTTTGAGGAACATAGGATGCAAGTCTCAATTTCTTAGCGATTTTCATTCTTGCCAAGAAGCTATTCACAAAAATGCCTGAAAAGATTCGGCAAGGGTTAATATCCGCACCCTCACCCATAAGAACACCCAGATGCTCTAAGAGCCAGCCGAGTTGGACTGAAAATCCCACACTCTACTTGCTCGATGGAGAAACCATCTGACAGATAGTTGAGAACTGAACGGAAGCCCAGTTGACTGGCATTCTTTTTGTTAACGCCACCATATACTCAAACCGGTCATGAGTATAAAGATCAAATGACCCTACCCTCTCTTGAAACGACTTTGCGACAATATCGTTCAGAAGGCATAAATGGAATTTCAAGGCTTTCTTCTTCCCATTGATGTTGATCGGACTGTCGGTGTCTGAGAAGACAGTCTGCATTTCTGAAATGATCTCGGCCGCAAACGCAATGTCAAAGATAAAACCCTCAGACGATAGTTCGAAGAACTCGGCAAAAATGACATCAGAAAAAGAAATATTTGCGCCGTTCACCATTACCTCGATAGAGTCTCCAACCACTTTCCCTATTTTGAAGAACTCACTGATTGCTTCTTCATATAGAACAAAAGTACCACTAAGGAATTTTTTGAGGCCAGATGCCTCCAGAGATTTGAACATCACCACAATATCTTGTTGTTGAAGAGCATAGACCGAATTAAAGTCTACCTGCAAGATATTGTGAGAGAGAGATAATATTTTTAGTAGAAATTTTTAAGAACGAGAGTAGACAAGCAGGATCATGATTTCTTTTAGAGAGAAGGAAAAGATCAAACTAGGGTTTTAAGATTGCAAGTAGTGTAAAAACCCTTTAGGCATGCAAGTTGTCCTTAAATAGGAAATGAACAGTCACGTGTTTAAAAGATATCATTAGAAATAAAACCGTCATTAATTTAAAGATCTTTTTCCAAAAGTAGTCATCATTAAACGTCTTTCACTAAATCCCTAAAAAATGCAAAGTCATGAAATAATTAATTGTCGGGTATTTTAGTCATATTTTTAACGTTGAAAGATACGTGTCTTCAAGTTATTCGAAATTTGAAATATGACTATTTTTACAGTTTGAGCGGGAAAATAAATGATAGCGCATATTAGTGTGACAATTGTCCTTGATTGGTCTAAATATAAAACGTCCAAAGGCACACGTAGTTAGACGTCTAATATGCCATCCTCATTCCTTGCATCTAAGCTGGGTAGACGTCTAGTTTAGACAGCGTCTAACTACGCGTGACTACAGACGTCTAACATGCGTTTGTTTAGACGACGTCTAACCACGCTTGTCTATAGACGCTTTAGACGTCTGTTTTACACATAAACGTCTAACCAAGCCTAAGGCGCAAGTTGCTTATGCAAAGACACGTCTAAGTACGTGGTTTTTATTAGACGACTAATCTAATCAGACCAATTAGGACCTCCGTCTATATAGGGGTGTTCATCAGTTCAGTTTTCGGGTTATTCGAGTTCCTCGGTTCGGTTTATTCGAATTTTTATTTTTTTTAGTCAATTCGAAAACCGAACCGAATTCGAATTTGATATTCGGTTCGAATTTCGAATAATTCAAATTCATTTTTATTTTTATTTTTTGAAACTAGCATAACTCAAAATAAATTCTACCAGCTGGGAATTAAACCTAGGTTTGTACCGTGGCAGGGTACTATTCTACCACTAGACCACTGATGCTTTTGTTTCATTCTTTTTTATTATTAAATATTTAGTTCAAAATATTCTAATTTGATTATTTTAAACTTTTTTTAAGCTAAGTTTAGAAAAATAAATAATAAAAAACTGAATTCGGTTTTCAGTTTGGTTTTCGAGTTAAAACCCAAACTCGAAAACCAATTCGAAAACCGTATTTTAATTCAAATTGGTTTGAAATTCGATTCGAAAACCGAAAATGGAATTCGAATTCGGTTTATTCGAATTCGGTCGGATATTCGGTTCAGAACAAATATTGAACACCCCTACGTCTATATACCATGTCTAATCATTTTAAACATGAAATTCCCCCCTCAATGTGTGCATGTTTTAAAAATAAATAAGTTGAGGTCTACAAGACCAAAATTATTTTAAGGAAATAAAACTTAGTCTTGGGGAATGACTTCGTGAACATGTTTGCCACTTGTTGATCTGTTAGAGCATGTTTTTAGAAGAGTATGCTTCTGGATTCCTCCATGTAGCTGACCTGTTGAACCTCATAATCTTTTTTTTCTACTACCATGAAACAATTGACCTCTTCATCATCACTATCACTGGATGATGTATAGTCTGAGTCACTTTGGGCCCACTTCTCTTTTCTATCAGCCGCTATGAGAGCCTTTAACTTATTCTTGTTGTCCTTCTTCTTCTCATCTCGCTTTGGCTTCCTGCACTCCGACTTGAAGTGTCATAGTTTATCACAATTAAAACACTTTAAGTTAGATTTATAATTATTCTTATCATCATTATTATTATTTGAAGAGCTTGAGTTAGGATTTCTCTTCTTCATAAATTTTCCGAATTTCTTCACGAAGAGAGCCATGGCGTCGCTACTGATCTGCTCTGCAGCAGTCTTCACATCAGTGGCATCGGGTGACTCCTCAGTAGTCACCAATGCCTTGGTTGCAATAACAGATGTGAAAAGATCCTCTTCATTTCTAGAGTTTATCTCAAAATTATAGGCCTTCAGATCAACTAGGAAGTCGAAGAGATTCATCTTGTTGAGATCTTTCAACTCCTTCATTGCCAGTGTCTTTATAACCCACTCCATGGGTAGAGAACACATGACTTTGATTGTAACCTCTCTGTTGCTGTAAGTCTTGCCCAATGTGGAAATAGTGGTGATAATCTTGTTGAATCTCCCATCGAATTCAGTCATCGTCTCTCCAGGATGCATCTTAATGTTATCAAACTGCTGTGTGATAACCATGCGTTTGTTCTCTTTGGTTTTCTCATTGCCTTCACATAGTTGAGTCAACCTCTCCCAGATTTCTCTGGAAGAGTTGCATGATTTGATGTAGTTGAACATGTTGTCATCCAGATTTTTGACAAAATATCTTTGGCCATGTTGTCGAGGTTATTCTTTCTCTTGTCTTCACTGGTCCACTCAGATCTGTCCTTCTCAATCTTTATTGGGTCTTCAGTGATGACAAACCACATGTCATCATCTATGGAAACAAGATGAACGTGGACTCTCGCCTTCCACACAACATAGTTTTCCTTTGAAAACATGGGAACCTTGTTGGTGACAACCATAAACATGATTCAGATTCTTGTTGGCGCTTGAGAATAGAAAAAGAGGCTTTAATACCACTTGTTGGGATCAGTGTTGACAATAGAGACTAGGGTCTGACTATTGTGAACAACTTACGATAAATGATTCGATAATAATCCTATGAAGGATTAATATCTATTTCTATTCTCCGCAAATCATCACAAACTCTTGAAACGGATTCAAGTGCGGAACTGTTTGATGGATTTAAAGATTTAGACAAATGAATGCAAATGACAAAAAGTAAAGAACATAGAGAGTTTTATGGATGTTCGGAGATAAAAATCATACGTCACCTCTTCTTCCACAACCGGAAGGATATCCATTAAAGATTTTGAATCAGATACAACTCACTAAGCTAGCTAACTCTATATTGAATAGAACAACCTCTGTTCAACTTATAACACTGAGATTTCGCACACAAAAGACATTATGCAATTATAGTATAATCAAAGCTAGACAGTAAGATATTTTGCATGAGAGAATTTCTTGAAGCGAATGTGTGAAGAAAAAAGTCAGGAAGTTCATCCGTTGTTCGATCGTTGTCCTTGGGCTTCTATGTATGGTTAAAGTGCACCAAAGGCAAATATTCTTTGTGGAAACGTGGCATGTGTCCGTTGGACGGCCTCTTATAGTATGAGTGTACATGAAACTCTGAGTATTTGGATCATGACCGTACCAAACAGGTAGTGCGCCGAATATCCTCTAATCTTGTCTTGTACTGGTAATGTAATTGAGAGATATCCCCATACGTGGCATTCATTCATTTGATAGAATCAGATGGCTTGTCAGACTGCTGAAGACATGAACATTAGACAGTTGAGTGAACGTGGTTAGACGGATGCTTCCTTCAGACGACTGCTAAAGCAAGGCATTAGACGTTCTTCTTTAGACTACGTCTAAAGGAGTTAGACGTCCTCGTCTAACTACGCTTCCCTTTAGACCGCGTCTAAAGGAGTTAGACGACCTCGTCTAACTACACTTCCCTTTCGACTATGTCTAAAGAAGTTAGACATCCTCGTCTAACTACGCATCCCTTTAGATATCATCTAAATGAGTTATACGTCCTCGTTTAACTATGCTTTCCTTTAGACCGCGTCTAAAAGAGTTAGACCTCCTCGTCTAACTATGCATTCCTTTAGACAACGTCTAAAGAAGTTAGACGACCTCGTCTAACTACGCATCCCTTTAAACAAGGTCTAAAGGAGTTAAATGTCCTCGTCTTACTACGCATCCCTTTAGACAGTGTCTGAAGGAGTCAGACGACCTCGTCTAACTACGCTTCCCTTTAGACCGCGTCTAAAGGGGTTAGACGTCCTCGTCTAACTACGCTTTCCTTTAAACTGCATCTAAAGGAGTTAGACGTTCTCGTCTAACTACGCTTTCCTTTAGACCGCGTCTAAAGGAGTTAGACGTCCTCGTCTAACTACATAAGACGTTTAAGACAACCTGCTTCAGATCGCTTCTAAAGTAACAATGTCTTTTAGATTTGTGCCTGCACAAAACAAATAGACAACTTAGTCTTATTCAAACTACATCATCAAAATTATGTTCCAAACGATAAAAGTCTTTTGTATTATTTTAAAGTTAATTAAACTATTTTTTCTTAATTAACATTCTCTTTTCTTTATTTTAATTTTTCCCAACACATATCATAATATTTAACATAGCATTTAAATTTTAAATAATTCAGATAAATAAATAATTATACTAAAAAATAAAATTTATATATTTGACTAAAAAATATTATTTAATTTATAAATATACCCCATCTAAATTAAATATTTATTAAAAAATTTATTCTAACTTTTTTTTATATAAACTAATTATAACCATGAATCTAAATAAATATATTAATTAATTTAAGTTCATATTTTTTCAATTTAATAAAATAAAAAATATTATAATGTAGTTAAAAAAATATATTATAACTCTAAAAATATTATATAAACACATCTGTTATCAATATTATATTTTGTATTGATATAATACATGACATTCAAATGAAACAAATAATGACAATAAAATTATAGACAACCCATATAAAATTATCATTCATTCATGTCTAATACAATCATACACTTTTTCAGAAAACTCATCTCGAAATTGATCCATTTCATTACGAGGTAAACATTAGGCGACAATAAAATATCATTGTCTACTAGTACTACATTGTCATCGCTTGGGTTTTCATCCATTGTGACTTCTATATTATTCTTCCGAACAAAATTATATAAACCTGCAGTTACTTGAATTATTTGAAGTTGTTTCTTAAGATTAAATCCACGTAATGATCCTCCTTTTGAGATAATTTGCCACTTATTTTTCCAAATTCTGAATGTCCACTCTATGGTTGATCTGTGCGAAGAGTGTTGCATATTGAACATCTATTTTCTAGTATAAGAAAGTACTCCTCCGAAATGATGAGGATGGTAATTTGTTCGAGGATATGGGGCTAAATACCCTATTTGATTCGAATATCCAAAATCAACCAGATAATATTTTCCTGTAACAAATTAATAATTATTTATAGTATTATTTACCATAAACCTGATATGTGTTTAATTAACGGACCCAGGAGTGAATGTGGTAAATGATATTGAGGAGTATGTCGTGCTATATCAAGCACAGTTGAGTCGTGCATTGATCCTTCTGCACCAGATACAAAATAAGTGAGCATGAGATGGTTGTGTGCCCCGATCGTCCATGCCAACAATACGAATTTTCTACTTTAGGATACACTTCCACGTGAATACCATCTATAGCACCAATGCAATTCTGCACACATGACAACATAAATTAGATAATTTCTTACATATTTTTGCACATATAAAATTAAATAAATAAATTGAAACCTTAAATATTTGATGTAATGTTGCTGTTGTAAACTTTGGATGTATAATATTTTGATCAATCGGTTGTATCTCAGTAATACTTAGTCGATGAAGGGACTTTTTTGTAGGAAAATGGTTATAACCATTTCATTAAAATCCCAAAAGTGGAAGGATTAGAAATCAAAGCTAGACAAATCCTAGCTATGATTAAGGATGACAATCAAAATACTCTAAAAAAAACTAATTTGTGACATTTATACATTCTAAAAAAAAACAAAAAAACAAACAGAAAAGACTACATTCAAACTTAACTATCCCAGCCTAGCATTTTCCTATGCCATCCGTTTTTATTGAAAGACCTTCTTCCCCTTCCTTTTCCTTTTCCCGTTTCTCGGACGATGAAAGGAGGTTGTATTGAAGATGATGATGAATATTGTTGTTTCTCATTTTGAATTCTCTTTTTGTACGAATCCATTTTGATTGATAGAAAGAATTGTTTCTGAGAATTTCAGGGCTTTTATCTTTGTTATCTTCAACTAGAATTTCTGTGTTCTTGTCTTCATTATCTCCGGCTTCAGCTTCAGACTCCACATTAGTTTTGGAATCTTCTTTATAGGCTTTATAATTCTATGTTTTAGCTATGAAATTTTGAGTATCTTCCTCTTGAGTTTCCTCAACAATAACTCGAGGTTCATCTTCCATTTCCATTCCCGATCCTTCGCATTATAGAAAATTTTCTTTTCCTCTTCACCTTGATTCCCTTTACTTTCTTTACTTCACTTCTTTCAATTTTCCCAGACTCCTTCTTACTTTGCTCCTCAGCATTTTCCTCATTTTTTTTCTTTTTTATCAATATCCTTAACTTCCACAATATTCTATTTCATTCTTGATTCTTCCGGTTCATTTTCCTGCTTTTTTGCTTCCTGGGATTTCGTGATTTTTTGTTCTTCCTCAATTGCTTTTGCACATTTAGTACCAACATGTTGGAAAGTATTGCAGAAAGTACACCCATTTGGCCTCCATTCATATGAGATTTTCATTATTGTGGGCTTTCCCTTCCTATCAACAACTGTCATGTTCTTTGGTAGTGTACTTTGAGAATACACTTCAATGCTTATTCTAGAAAAAGTAAGGTGCTCTCCTCCCTCTTTAATTGGGTCCATATATATAGTTTCATCAATAGACTAGAAAAGTGAGTTAGAGCATCTGCATTATACATGTGTGCTGGGATGTTCTTAAGTTTGAACCATATTTAGGCTGTTTCCTTTGGCTTGCTCAGAAGACCAATTCTTCAGACCATCTCTCAAACTCCATACAGTTGGATCCAATATAAGTACAACCAAGCTTACTCCTTCCATCACAAATTCTCTGACTTCCTTACTCTTATTGCTTTTCTTTCTTCCCATTTTGATGAATAACAGAACACAAGAACAAAACAGAGCAATAACATAATATAGTATACTAGAAACCCTAACTATTATAGAACAGGGTAAACTAGAAATTCTAACCTTCTATCCAAGATTTGCAGATGAATGAACGACCTCATTATTAGAGTCGATACCATACCGTTTGTGCCGATTTTGCCGATTGTGCCAATCGTGCCGATCGTGGCGATTGTGCCGATCGTCTTGAAATACAAGTTGAGGGCGGAGGCGCGTCGACGACGGCTATGTTCTGAAGTTAGGGTTAAGATTCTCAGAAAAGGTGAAAAGAGAGAATGCGTTGAAGGGACTTTAGTACCATTGAAACGTATCGAGACATTGTTTGTTTAGAGTGACCAAATGTTATTCTCACACAAGACATACTATGACTATGTGCTAAATATTATAAGGTCATCACCACTTGTTCCTAAACTCGAATTGAAGATCGTAAAATAGGCAGCCCATACACTTGTACAAGTTGTTCTATAAGTACTCTAAGACAATGAATCTCCATTCTAACCATGTTTAGACATTTCTCATTGTAAGACATTAACACTTGTACAAGTTCCATACCTCGAGTAGAAGGATCCTTCATTTGGCGTGTTAATGAATAATTGAACGTGTCTCCCAATATCTCCATCAATAATGTTAAGAAAGATATATCATATTCGTCTAACTTTGGTGGTAAATTTGAAGGATCCATTTTTTTCCTGCAATATAATGAAAATAAAAAAATTAGACTATATAATTACAAAAATTAAAAATACATTCATAGATTAACATATAATAATATATTAATTGATAGAAAAATTAAGTAGATTAATTTTGGAACCGGCCAGATAAACTAAACAGAAGTTAAACTTCATGTGCAGGTACTTCTAAAAACGTATGAACCGGTTGGGGCATCAGAAACCGGTTGCTGATATACTTCAAAGAAACCAGCTTCAAGTGATCAAGTTAAAGATCAGAGGAACCGGTTTCACTTTCTCAAGCGACCGGTTAACGAAGAACAAATGATTTCATTCCAACCGGATCATACTGCACAAGGCACAGAAACCGGATGGTTCAGAACAAAAGTCAGAAGATTCAAAATTCAAGAGTGACGTACCATGACGGAAGAAACGTGTCTTGAAAGAATAAAAGAAGATCAGATCCGATCAGAAGCATGCGAGGAAAGCAATGATGCCTTATTGATCCGATGCTGACAACCGGTAGTGGATGTTCAACACGTGTCTCAATCTGAAAACCGGCTATGTCATCCTATGCTCAGAGTCACCTGCATGAATGCCAGGTGTTGAGGAAGTTGAAGCGTGCAAGCAATCTTTCTGCAAACAGGCGTGCTAATGATCGACCAATCCGCAAGAGAGAGAAGAAAGTAACCGTAGGCTACTTTCAGCTATAAAAGGAAGACGGATCGTCTTCATTAAATGCAAGTGACGGATTACGAAAACAAATTATCAAAGCATTAAATTCTAGAGAGATAAAGTCCTGTATTCCAAAACCGGTGTGTTCAAAACCGGAAGTTCTTTGTGTGTGTTTGTGTTGAGTAATTGTATTACATCAAAGTGTGAGTTTGGTGTAACCGGCGAGTAGCGAAGTTGGGCTCGACCGGAAGTGTTGTTGTAACTCTAAAGAGTTAGTGGAGATCCTTCTCATAATCTGAGAAGAAGGGGTGACGTAGGAGAGTTTGCTCCGAACATCCATAAACAAATTCTTGTCTCGTGTTCTTTCGTTGCTTTCATTTCCTGTTTACTTTACCTTAACCTCAAAACCAATCATACTCCTAAAACCGGTCACTCACCTCCATAAAACCTACTCCTTCTAAAAACATCATCTAAAAGTCGCATTCGTTGCTTCAACCTGAAACAGACATTTCCGCCCTTGAACCCGGTTCAAGAGTCTGTGACAGATTGTGCAGTGCTGAGAACGGTTTTAGTCTTTAACCGGACTATCACCAAAAGAGTTGTGTGTGTGTTGTAAGCGGCCACCCTCCTGAAACCGGAAACACCCCGGTCCTCCAAGGGCGTCCCCGATCCTAACAAGTGGTATCAGAGCGAGGTTCTTAGCACTCAAGCAACCTAAAAAGATGGGAAGCATGACCCACAGCGACAAGCCGCCAATGCTAAACAGTGAAGCGTTTAGCAGTTGGAAGAAACAGATGTATCTACATCTGATAACGTTAGATGATGAGATGAGCCGAGTCCTGAAAGAGGGACCGATCAAGATCAACAAGGAGGAAAACCAGTGGACCAGTGAAGATCGGAGAAGAAGCAACCTGGACAACCACTGCATGAGGCACATCTATAAGGCTATAGATAATAACACTTTGAACAAAATATCAGAGTGTGACAATGCAAAGGAAGCCTGGGAAACGATCATTCAGATCCACGAGGGAAATGAAAGAACCAAGGAGAACAAAATCTTGGTGGCTACGCAGAAGTATGAAAACATAAGGATGAAACCGGGAGAAAATATGAAGGAATTCAGCAACCGGTTCACCAACGTAGTAAACGAGCTTCAGACACTCGGAAAGAAGTATGACAACCGAGAAGTGATCATCAAAGCTCTAAGATCTTTGCCAAGCACGTGGGATATCAAGACCATGGTGATGAGGGAGTCAAGCACCCTTGGGCAGATGAAATTGCATGATGTGTTCGAGGATCTGAAAGCCTACGAATTCGAGATCAAGTCTCGGATCGAAGATGAAGCATCCACATCAACCGCAAAAAGAGCATTGGTTACATCGGTGGAACCGGCGGCTCCAGTATCAACCGCACCGGCTCCAGTCAAAAACACCGATCAAATAACCGACGATGTGATGGCAATGCTAGCTCAGAAATTCGGGAAATTCATGAAGAAGAGCCAGCCACCATCTAATAATGATTTTAATTATAATTATGTAGATAAATCAAACAAGAGATGTTATAACTGTGATGGTTTTGGACATTTCAGGTCGGAGTGTAGAAAACCAAGAAGAGACGTTAGAAAACCGGAAGGAAACTATCAAGGAAATAACTATCAAGGCAACCAGTACCAAGGAAACAACTATCGGGGAAACAACAACAACCAACGAAACGACTACCGGAGAAATGATTATCAACATGCCGATGAAGGAAAGGAGATCCAAAAAGCTCTCATTGCATCCGACGGTGGAAGCGAGTGGGCATATTCCGACAATGAAGATAATGAAGAAAAAGTAACCTGCTTCATGGCAAACGACGAAGAGGTATTTGACTTTTCGTCTGATGAGTTTACTAAAGAAGATCTAGTTTCTGCACTCAACCAGATGGTTGCCGAGTTCAGAAATATATCCGCGTATATACCAACTCCTGTAGAACCTAAAACCGAACAAATAAATAATGAACACGATAAAACATGTGAAATCGAAACGTATGAATCGGATGAACTATTCTCAGATAATGAGGAGACAGTTCAACCGGTAACCGAAACCGATGAACGAGCAATGTACGTCACGGCTGCGTGGGAGAGATCACGTCAAGTAGAGAAACAAATGTGTAACTATAAACGACATCCGAAGTGTAGATATGGTATCGGTTATGATCCAAGTAACAAAATGAAACAAAACAATCTAACGGGATAAAACTAACGAAAAATAATCTTCCATTTATAAAATTTGTCAAAAGTTCACAAACCGAAAGTGACTTAAAACCGGAAGAAACGCTTAAATATGTAGGTCCTAACGAATCTGAAAATTGGCTGCATCCTGAGAGAAGGAGAGCTAACCGGAAACCAAGTAAAAATAATAAAAACCGACATCAAAGAAGTCCATCACCACATAAGGCATTCTTGAGCAACGGCCAAGAAGTTAAGCCAAATATTATCAAAACAATAACCGGGAAAGTGATCTGACTCATTCAAGTCTGGATCCCAAAAGGACTAATCAACCATGGACCCAACTAAATGTGGGTACCAAAAATGTGTAAATAATTGTTTGTTGCAGGTTAGGAGAAGCAACCGGTTAAAGAACTCTGAATGGTATTTGGACAGTGGATGCTCAAGGCATATGACCGGAAACAAGGAGCTACTGACCGACATCAAGTACGAAACCGGAGCATTCATCACATTCGGGGATAACTCAAAAGGTAAAACCGTGGGCAAGGGTAAGATTGTCCATGGTGAATTATCCATAAGTAATGTGCTATTAGTAGAAAAACTAAGCTTTAATTTACTAAGCATAAGCCAAATGTGTGATGTGGGTTACAAAGTTGAATTTCATAAAAACTCATGCTTAGTCAAAAATCAAGATAATGACACTTTGCTAACCGGTAACCGGATAGGAAACATTTACAAAGTAAATTGGAAAACTGATTTCGAAAAACCTGTGTGTATGATAGCCGGAAATGATCCAAACTGGCTTTGGCATAAACGGTTAAATCACTTGTATTTCAAAACGATTAACTTTATTTGTTCCAAGGAACTAATCCACGGTTTTCCAAAAGTTAAGTTTTCAAAAGATAAAGTATGTGCTGCATGTCAAATGGGAAAACAAGTGAAATCATCTTTTAAAAGTAAAGGAAATTATCAATCTGAAAGATGTTTAGAACTTTTGCATATGGATTTGTTTGGTCCGGTTAAAGTAACTAGTTTAGGAGGCATGCATTACACTATGGTAGTTGTTGATGATTACTCTAAATTTACTTGGGTTACTTTTCTAGCTTCTAAGAATCAAGCAACTCCAAACTTGATTAAACTGATTTTGAGAATACAAAATGAAAAATCTATTCGAGTGAACAAAATTAGAAGTGATAGAGGAACTGAGTTTATTAATAGTAATTTAACTACTTTTCTTGATGATTCCGGTATTAGGCACGAGTTGTCTAGTGCCAGAACTCCTCAACAGAACGGCCTGGCTGAGAGAAGAAACCGAACTCTCAAGGAAGCCGCAAGGTCAATGATAGCCGATTCGGGTATCGCTCAAAAGTTTTGGGCTGAAGCTATCAACACCGCGTGCTATACACAAAATCGATCTCTAGTGACTAAACGATTTTCGAAAACTCCTTTTGAAATTTATTTTGATCAAATTCCAAGCGTACGGTATTTTCGAATTTTTGGTAGTAAATGCTTTGTTCACAATAACAGCAAGAAGTACTTGACCGCTTTTGATGCTAAATCCGATGAGGGAATAATGTTGGGATATTCAGCTGTGAGTAAAGCCTACAGAGTATACAATACTAGGACTTTAACAGTTGAAGAAACCGCACATGTTGTTTTCGATGAATCGGTTGAGCGTAACACTGCATTACCCTTTGACCTTCACAACAGAATAGAAAATTTCAATATCTATTCTGATGATGAAGACGAGGTTCCGGTTTTTAGACGCTTTGTCAAGGACCAAGCGGTTGATGTTGAAATTCAGCCTGATCAAGCTGCTTTACCGCAGAAAGTTGACGCTTCAGTTTCTACTGAAGAAATCGGTCGGTCTGACTCTGTTCAACCTACCGATCAGTCTAACCTTGATCAGCCAGCCGAAAGCTTGGTAGACACGTCTCGGATTAACCTCAGAAGGAACAAAAATCATCCTCTTGAACTAGTGATAGGTAACATATCCTCACCCGTCCGAACTAGACAATAAAATTTGGATCACTATGGAAACTTTGCTTTCATATCACAAATTGAGCCGAAAAAGGTGGATGAAGCGTTGTCAGATCCAGATTGGATCTTGGCAATGCAAGAGGAATTAAACGAGTTTGAGAGAAATAAAGTCTGGTACCTAGTTCCTAGACCGAAAAACAAACCGGTTATAGGCACACGATGGGTATTCAGAAATAAACTCAATGAAGACGGTTTAGTTACGAAGAACAAAGCCCGGTTAGTGGCTCAAGGCTATAAACAGGAAGAAGGAATTGATTTTGAAGAATCATTTGCCCCTGTAGCTAGACTTGAGGCAATTAGAATATTTTTAGCATACGCAGCTTTCAAAAATTTCAAAGTTTATCAAATGGATGTTAAAAGCGCTTTTCTAAACGGTAAGGTAAATGAAGAGGTGTATGCAAACCAACCTCCAGGTTTTAAAAATCCAGAACATGAAAATCACGTTTACCGGCTGAATAAAGCCCTTTATGGTTTGAAACAAGCTCCAAGAGCTTGGTATGATACTTTGACACAATTTCTATTTGATCACAAATTTACAATAGGTTCGGTAGACAAAACCCTCTTTAAATTTGAAAGAAAGGAGCAAATTTTACTTGTTCAGATTTATGTTGATGATATCATATTCGGGTCAACCGATCCAAAGTTATGTGATAAATTTTCGAAAATGATGACTGATAGATTTCAAATGAGTATGATGGGGGAAATGAGTTTCTTTCTAGGACTTCAGGTTAAACAGATGGAAGCCGTAATCTTTATAAGCCAACCGAAGTATACAGCCGAACTGCTGAAGAGATTTGGGATGGATACATGTGCCAAAGCGGCTACGCCAATGAGTCCTTCCGTGAAGCTGGACAAAGATGAAGATGGTCAAGCCGTTGACATCACAGCATATCGAGGAATGATCGGATCACTGTTGTATCTCACAGCAAGCCGACCTGACATTCTGTTTGCGGTTGGAGTGTGCGGAAGGTTCCAATCAAATCCAAAGCCATCTCATTATACGGCGGCCAAAAGAATCTTGAAATATCTGAAGGGAACTCAAGAAGTGGGACACTGGTATCCAAAAGACTCGAGCTTCAATCTTATAAGCTACTCAGATGCCGATTACGCGGGATGAAAAATCGACAGAAAGAGTACAAGTGGAACCTGTCAGTTTCTGGGTGACCGGTTAGTCACTTGGAGCAGCAAGAAACAAACGTCCGTTGCAACGTCAACCGCAGAGGCGGAGTACTTAGCGGCTGGAAGCTGCTGTGCACAACTCCTCTGGATTCAACAGCAACTCAGGGACTTCGGAATAGAAGCCAAGGAGTCTCCAATCTTTTGTGACAACACCAGCGCCATAGCGATCACATATAATCCGGTGTTGCACTCAAGAACAAAGCATATCGACATCCGACACCATTTCATCCGGGAGCATGTTCAGGAGAAACACATCCGGCTGGAATATGTGTCGACCGAGCAACAAGTAGCGGACATCTTCACGAAACCGCTACAGGAAGCTAAGTTTTCACATTTTCGAAATATCTTAGGTCTTACTAATCTTAATCAATTGATATAATCATGATGTATGCTTGTATATAAAACCGGGATATGTGTTCAGGGAGAAGCTAAAGCTTCTCAAACCATATTCAAATAGGCCATTAATAAATCAAATATTCTAACCAGGAGGAAGTCTCCGGTTATGCCCGATTACTTCATTATTTCAAATCAAATGTATGTTTACTATACGGTTGAAATAACCGGGTTGAAGTGGATAAAACAAATCCAAAATTGAACAATTGTTGACATTAATCAACTCTTCTTCATAAATGGAAATATCCTACTAAAACCGGTCATGGAAAACCGCTTAGTACATATGCACTCTGGTCTGATGAAATGAACTTTTCCGGTTAACCTGAGATGACCGATCTAGTTTTCATGCATATTTTGAAAAATGAAGCCTGTAATTAATAAAAACAAGTCTACCACAATCGAGATGACGACATGTGTCCATCATCAAGAGAGGGAGACTTACATCTTGTCAATAGATATTTTTCATCATTGCTATCTTAGTAATAATTAGATTTACCTTGGAAATAACCATTAGTTACTTCAACAAGTTAAGTCTATTTAATAGCTGATGACATCATCAGGCATGCTTAACCTCATTAAAGATCAAGCCGAATCCCCGGGCTATATAAATCATCCTTAATCCTTTTCAAAACATCACAAGTTCACTATTCACAAGTTTCATTCTTGAGATAAAATCCTCTCTCTCTCAAAAACATGAATACCAACTCCCTAGCCAAGAAAATCCTATTGGCAGATTTTGGATCAATCTACCAATATGAGGATCATGAAGTAAAGGAAATGTTCTTAGCCATAGAAAGGAGTGGGATAAGAAGTTTTCTTGAAAACAGGTTCATCATCGACTACCTTGTAGTCGAAGAACTGTTTGAGACCGCGAAAGAGGTGCATCGAGATATACTCGTTGCACAGGTTTACGGTCAGAAATTCCTATTCAGCGAGACGGATTTCGTTGTATACTGCGGCTTACCCAATGAAGGGGTAACCGACCTAACCTATTCTCCGGTGACAATGGAAGAAATGTGTCGCCGGTTCTCTGGATCTGACATCCCGGTTAAACCCTGGGGTGCTAAGAGTCAACTTTCTCACAAGTACCAGATTCTCTGCGAGATTCTGGGAAAATCTGTCTTGTGCAGAGAGAAGAGTTACTATTACACCCAAAGGGTCTTCGAGATGATGATCGCCGTAACGGTTGGGACACCGGTTAACTGGTCCTGGATCATCTTCAGTAACCTGAAGAAGATGCTTCTCTCCAACAAAACCGCCTACGCTCCTCAGCTGAGCGGTTTCTGTGCAAGTCTGGACATCCACTCCGGAGCCTTCGTCACTCTTCACCCAAGGCACGTGCTCACCAAGGAAAGAGTACAAGAGATGATCGACCGGTGGGAAGCGGTTAAAGCCAGAAGAATTCAAGCGGCTGAGGCTTCAAACGCTCAAGCGGCTGAGTCATCAAATGTCTAAACCAGTCCTTCCTCTTTTCTTTTATCTTTTCTTTACAAAACCGGTACTTTTGCTGTACTACCGGTTTCGTACTCCAATTAATGAATCAGATTTCTTTCCTTTCCAAGTCAAAATCTAAAATATTCAATGTGTCGTATCAAAATAAATCATATCACTCTTGGAAACATAAATTCTCATTATCAAAAAGCATGTCTGACTTGATTTGACAAGACTTGCCTTTATTCTCTTGGAAAATCACAAAAACATTAATGACTAAGGATAAACGGCTAGATTTTTAAATCCTCTCATTAAATGCTCTCATTCATTCCAGGCTATAAAAGGGGACTTAACTTCCATTTTCAAAACACGCCCTCAAGCATTCCTCTCTCTAAAAACTCGAAAGCTCAAGAACTCTCTCAAACCTTCTTCACTACTCATCGCCATGTCTGCCGAGATAAGAAACACTTTGATCATTGACTTTGAGGATATCAAACACAGTTCCTACTATGACTGCATTTTTCAGCATTTCATAGAGTCTGGCCTGCAAGGCTTTCTCAAGGGTTCGGACCTCATCCTCGTGGAGGAGGTGTGCGAATTCTACAACAACGGTCACGTTTTGGATGATGGCAGCATTCGCACCATCATCGACGATCAGTTCCTCCAGTTTTCTGAGGAGGAATTTTCCACCTTCTTTCACCTTCCAACGGAAGGTTTCTCTGATTTTCCGACGCCGTATTTACCGGCTAAGGAAACTTTCTTCAAGATCTTCTCTTCTTCATACACTCCTGTTAAGGACTTTGGGAAGAAAGAAGATCTCGCTCCTCACTACCAAGTCTTTCACGACTTGGTCCAAAGGTCTATCATAGGCCGAATGCCCAATCAGAACTACAGCCGGGAGGCATTCGATATTATGATAGCCATCATCCGCGAAACCGCCATCAACTGGGCATCCTATCTTTTCAATAAGCTGAAGCAGCTTATGACCGGTAAAAGAGGAAGGATCAGCTACGCTCCTCAGATCACCCGGTTTCTCATGTCCAAGCGTCACAACCTTGGAAAAGGTGTTCCGGTTGGATCCTTCAACACCATCACTATAGATATGATCTATAAATGTGTGTTAAGAATTCAGGAACGGTCTCCTCAAAACACCATGGAGAAGTGGTATGAAAGGAGGTTGGAAGGAGGATGGTTTACTGAATAATTCTCTTTCTTTTCGTTTTCTTTCCGGTTTCTGGTCATTTTGTTGTACGACCAGAACCGCTCCTATGTTAATCATTTCCTTTCCCGTATTAATGAAATATTTCAATTCTTAAAAAATCTCCGGTTTTTCATTCACATTATTCCTTCCGGTTTTTCAAACTTATACAAAAATTTAAAGTTAACTTAACAATCTCCGGTTAACAAGACTTCAAGAGAAACCGGAACATCGAGCAAAGATGAAAATTTGAAAAATCTTGACCGCCCACAGTTTTACCTCTCAAAATTTACCGCCCATCGAATTTCCGCTTTTACCGCCGAAAGTTACGGCAGTAACTTTTGGAGGGAAAGTTGGCGCCAAAAACATCAAATTGACGGTTCATCTTCAAAACCGTTTGGAACCGCCATCTATATAAGTTCAGATCAGCCCATTCGACACACGTGCTTTCTCTCTCTAAGATTTCCAGAACTTCAAAAGCATTCACCCCTCCGATCATCATCGTTCTTCATCTTCTTTCATAAATAATATCATGGATCTAGGCAAAGCTCCATTTCAATGGATGTTGCAGGTAGATTTCGCAGATATTGACGAGCATGCTGACGATAAGAACAAGGCTGTTCTTCAACTTCTACGAGAATCTGGGTTGGAGAAGTTCCTTTCTGGTCCGTTCACCATTCATCCGGCGGCGGTGACGGAGTTCTTGGCGACGGCGACGCTGTAGAAGAGGAAGATCTCGGCGACTGTTAACGGAAAGGCTGTTCTCATCACCGAAGAGATTTTTGCGGAAGCACTTGGTCTGCCCTACACAGGTTCGGACCTAAAGATCGACTTAACCGAAGCAGAATCAAATGCTGCCCGGTTGGTTGTATCTCTCTCAGGTCAGGATCTGGTGATCCACTCCAGCCGGAAGATCAAGCTCAAACCGGAATACAGATGGTTAGTGACCGTCTTCGCCAAATCACTCCAAGGAAGGGGAGGTAATTTCGATAACCTCACAAAATTTAAGCTCAGAATGTTGTTGGCCATTGTCCGCGGCGACAAGGTGGACTGGGGATACGTCATATACGAAGAGTTTTGTCAAATGGTGATAAAGAAAGATGGCCGGGTGCAGGCCTATGCTATGCAAATCGTCAAAATTCTTGAGTTCCTTAATGTGGAACTAGGTGAAGGCATACCGCTTCCGATCTCCAACATCCTTGACTCAGAGTCAATGACCGAAATACCGGAGAAGACGATCAAACCAAAATCCTCAAAAACTAAATCATCTAAGGGAGCCAGTTCATCGGTTCCAGTTGAAGAAGAAACCAGACAGAAGAAACCGTCAAGAAAAGCGGTTGAAGCAGAAGTTCCACCAGAACCGAAGAGGAGGAAGAAAGTATCTGCAAAGAAAAGCTCAAAGAAACCGGCGGACTCCGAGAAAACGCTTTCCTCGGAAAATCCACCGGAAAGAACCGCAGATGTCTTTCAGCCCATCCCCATCAACACCGTTATTCCAGTTCCTATCCCATCCAATTCTCCAAGGCAAACCGAATCTTCGGGGAGCAAGGAGAACAAGTCAGACTCCAAGGAGGAGGCAGAGGTAAATGTTCACTCTGCAACCTCCAAGTCACCCAGTAAGCAAGTCGAAGAGGTATTGGCCGATGTGGGCTTGAATACCTCAGAAGCAATTCAGAATGTGGTCCAAGAGATCACAAGAGAAACCGAAGAGGACGATGTTTCAAGTCGTCGAAAGCCAGACAATCAGGTTGAAATACCTGATCAAACAGAGGCACAACCGGTCGATGAGACGGCCAACACAACGGAAATCACACCTCCGGCTCAGGAGGAAAATATTGAAGAACAGGAACCTTATGGTTCCGCAGGAGGCAAGACAGCTCCAGAAGGTCCCACTCCGTTAAACAAAGGCAAAGGCATTCTTATTGAAGAAACAACGGAAACCGGAACGGGCACGCTGCAAATCTACCCTCAACTAACCGGAGACGAGTTTTCATACACCATAGAACAAGAAAATGAGCTCTTTGAGGAATTCATTCAAGACATGAACAAAGGTGCAAGTGATGCGCTAGCTCCATACATCCTGTGGGTGAAGCTCAGATGCGAAACCAAGTTATCAGACATGGTTCCAGGTTTAAGCGGTAACAGACAGTGGGACAGGCTCGTCAAACTAGAAGAAAGGGCACTCGAGCTAGCTAACACCAACCTCATCCAACCAGCGTTTAGCAAAGCTCCGGTGATCCTTGAAAATGCTAGGTTGCAGGTAGTTGAGAATGCGTTTCAAGAAACCCAAGGAAAGACGCTAAACCCGATTGAAATGAAGATGGCTGAACGGTTTCTTGCGGTGCGAGAACAGCTTGTACGAAATCTTGATCGTCTTGACATGCAATGGAGGAAAGGCTGTCATCGTCAACTCAACAATGCCGAGTTATATCAAAGTAAGCCATTCCTTGTAAGTGGTGAGACATCCGGAACCTCTGAGAACCTGGAACAAGAAGCCTCTCAACCGGTCAAAGCTCTAGAAATAGATCAAATCAAGCAAGCGATGGCGGAAACAGTTGATTCATGCCTTGGTGACTTTAAAGTCGTAGCCGACGAAAGAATTGCAGTGGCTGAAGATAAACTGTCAAACACTCTACAAACCATGATGGACACGACCATGCACACAACAGTAAAAGTCATGATTGCCGAGTCCGTCAAAGCCGCAACCGCTCCACTATTGGACATGCTGCAAGCAATGGCCATTCAAATCGGGGAAATGTCCAAGGTTCAAGTCAGTTCAACCCAAACGCAAATCGAAAAGGATGCTGAAACCGCAAAGAAATTGCAAGAAGAAGAGATTGAAAGAGAACGGCTACAGAAGGAGCTTGAAGATAAAGACTATGAGCTTGCCCAACAATGCAATGAAGAAGAGCAGGCCAATGTCCAGGAACCTCCACTGGCCCAACCGTCCCACTCCATGAGTACAAGGAACAAGAACAAGAAGAAACGAAGTGCTGTTAAGAACGTGATGAAGCGGGCAGAACAGAAAACAGCCTTACCGGTCGCGATAAATGCGGAACCGCTTGATGAGGAAGAAGAAGAAGATCCGGAGGAACTTAACCGGCGAAAGAGAAGGACAACCGGAGAATCCACCGCAACCCCAAGTTTCAGACCTTCGATTGCCCCACCACCTCCACCACCAAAGCCAGTTTGCGCCAACTTCAACCTTAAGAACAAGGGCACCGGTCACTCAAGTGTATGGGCCGGTGTGCTGATCGATGCCGAAAGACGAGATAAAGAATTCAAGGCAAGGCAAGAAGAAGAAAGAAAACGGTTGGAGAAGGAGCTGGAAAAGGAGCAACACAAGGGGGGATCATCCAAGCCCTAAACTTCTTTCTTTGTGTACTTTGAACAATTATGTTTTATTGTGTTTCAGAACTTGGTTACTTTGATCTTTCTAATAGGTTCAAACATATTTTTCTCCAAAAATCATACTCATGTTTTTCAAACATATTTTTCTCCAAACAATCATACTCATGTTTTTCAAACATATTTTTCTCAAAACAATCAAACTCATGTTTTTAAAACCGGCCATTCATTACAAGTTTTGAATATTTATTCTAAATAATCAAAAGGGAGAAATTGATAGAAAAATTAAGTAAGTTAATTTTCTCAAAACCGGCCATACATTACAATTTTTGAATATTTATTCTAAATAATCAAAAAGGGAGAAATTGATAGAAAAATTAAGTAGATTAATTTTGGAACCGGCCAGATAAACTAAATAGAAGTTAAACTTCATGTGCAGGTACTTCTAAAAACGTATGAATCGGTTGGGGCATCAGAAACCGGTTGCTGATATACTTCAAAGAAACCAGCTTCAAGTGATCAAGTTAAAGATCAGAGGAACCGGTTTCACTTTCTTAAGCGACCGGTTAACGAAGAACAAATGATTTCATTCCAACCGGATCATACTGCACAAGGCACAGAAACCGGATGGTTCAGAACAAAAGTCAGAAGATTCAAAATTCAAGAGTGACGTACCATGACGGAAGAAACGTGTCTTGAAAGAATAAAAGAAGATCAGATCCGATCAGAAGCATGCGAGGAAAGCAATGATGCCTTATTGATCCGATGCTGACAACCGGTAGTGGATGTTCAACACGTGTCTCAATCTGAAAACCGGCTATGTCATCCTATGCTCAGAGTCACCTGCATGAATGTCATGTGTTGAGGAAGTTGAAGCGTGCAAGCAATCTTTCTGCAAACAGGCGTGCTAATGATCGACCAATCCGCAAGAGAGAGAAGAAAGTAACCGTTGGCTACTTTCAGCTATAAAAGGAAGACGGATCGTCTTCATTAAATGCAAGTGACGGATTACGAAAACAAATTATCAAAGCATTAAATTCTAGAGAGATAAAGTCCTGTATTCCAAAACCGGTGTGTTCAAAACCGGAAGTTCTTTGTGTGTGTTTGTGTTGAGTAATTGTATAACATCAAAGTGTGAGTTTGGTGTAACCGGCGAGTAGCGAAGTTGGGCTCGACCGGAAGTGTTGTTGTAACTCTAAAGAGTTAGTGGAGATCCTTCTCATAATCTGAGAAGAAGGGGTGACGTAGGAGAGTTTGCTCCGAACATCCATAAACAAATTCTTGTCTCGTGTTCTTTCGTTGCTTTCATTTCCTGTTTACTTTACCTTAACCTCAAAACCAATCATACTCCTAAAACCGGTCACTCACCTCCATAAAACCTACTCCTTCTAAAAACATCATCTAAAAGTCGCATTCGTTGCTTCAACCTGAAACAGACATTTCCGCCCTTGAACCCGGTTCAAGAGTCTGTGACAGATTGTGCAGTGCTGAGAACGGTTTTAGTCTTTAACCGGACTATCACCAAAAGAGTTGTGTGTGTGTTGTAAGCGGCCACCCTCCTGAAACCGGAAACACCCCGGTCCTCCAAGGGCGTCCCCGATCCTAACATTAATTATAAAGGTGACACATAATTAAACAAAGTACTTAAATACCTTAAAAAAACCCATACATAATTAATACAATAGTGGTTAAATAACAAATACAACAGATCAATAACCCGATGGTGGTGGGTAATGATAGTATGGTGGAAAATTAAGATCACAGAGTTGATTACTTGGGAGATCTTTACTTATTGTTCCTAGATGAATATACTTATTTTCCACAACTATGAACCGAAGATAGTCTAATTGTTCTTCTTGACCATCAATTGCCAAGAAACTAACCATAAGATCTGTAAGGGCACTGAAAATATTCACTCCAACCCTATAGAGCTCTGATTTGCTATTAATTTTGTGTACTTTAAGCATTATGTCTATACACTTCTTTATAGTAGGTTGAGACCCCACCGATGGATTTGTAGAACCGTGTGTAAACTGCATACTATCATTCGTGTGTTCATACGATTATGATATATTCATGTAGTCAAATTTCTCTTTATGCTCATCTTTTTTTGAAAAAACATAGAAATTACTTTTTTGCAAGGAGACAACCATGCGTTCTTTTTTTTGGGTGCATTGGATGAACTTGTTTTTCGTTTACTCCCTGAACTTTCATAATTAGACTCCGTACCTTGGCTCTAGTTACCAACAAGTAGGTCATGAAAACTTTCATAAATGGTTTTATCATAATCTCCAGACCCCTCGTCTATATTTAATGTGTGTTCCATATTTTCACTAGTAGTAGCACGATGAGCCCCAATTTTTTTTCCAACAAGTCACAATCTGCTATTTGCTTCTTTTTTATTGTAAGAGCCCTTTCCAATTCTAAAAAAATCCAATAAAATTAGAATCCAACAAAATTTTATTATGGATTAACTTTCAAATTTCAATTGAAATATTATTACCTTATGTTCTGCCCACCATTCGTCTGAGGCCGTAAACTCTTTTGTGTCGTTGTTAAATCCGATTTCAGTTGATTTTCTAGCCCGGCATATCAAGTTCCATAATTTTTTTTATTATTTTTGAAGTGGTTTTGAATTGATCATTTGTCTGATAAATTCAAAATCTCTCCCAAAATCTTTCAACCAACATTTCACATGTGGGTTTCCGAATCCCTCCTTCTACAAGTTTTTTATCCTCTTTTTCAATGACTAATAGTTCAAGAAAGTAGGTTGCTCTTTCGGGACATGCTTCCCACTTCACAGTATTTGGAGTAATACCTTGCCACTTTGACAAACTCATTTTCCTAATTGAAGGGAGGTGATTAAAATCCAGTATGTAATATTATCTTCATATACTATCCCATCTATTGTACCATGTATACATCATTTATATAACTTAAATATTCTACCAAACAAATACACAGATACAATACACAGAAACAGAAACATGTATTATTCTTTTTTATATAACTCAAATATTGTACCAAAACAATACACGGATACATGTAATACTGATAATGATAATGATAATTATAAATTCAATTATTATTATTATTCTTTTATAACTAGATCATTCACCGCAGCAGTACTAATTATGTAATAATGATAATTATAATTTCAATTATTATTATTATTACTTTTTTTATAACTTAAATATCCTACCAAACAAATAAATAGATACAATAAACATATCTATATATATATAATGATGCTTAATTTTTAAAGTGTCCGGATTGCCGGGTCGAGAGCTGTAGTTAATTTGGATATATGTGAGAGTAAATGGATACTTGGGTCGGATTGTGGGTTGATCCGCCCATAAACTTAAAACGGTTAAAAATAAAATTAAAAATGCTATAGATATGGTTCGAACTTGCAACCTAACAAAAACAAGTACAACCTTTTAATCAACTGGGCTAATAACACTTTATATTTTAAATTCAACCCAAAATTTGATAAACGCGTGACATTTTAACAATATAATTCAACTTTTTAACTAACTAATCTATATATATAATGATTCTTAATTTTTAAAGTGTCCGGATTGTCGAGTCGAGAGCTGTGGTTAATTTGGATATATGTGAGAGTAATGGATACTTGGGTCGGATTGTGGGTTGACCCGCCCATAAAAATTTTTACCGTAATATTTTTTCACGGTTTTTTATATTATTACTCGTGCAAATGCACGGAATACATACTAGTACATGTAATAATGATAATGATAATTATAAATTCAATTATTATTATTATTCTTTTCTAACTAGCTCGCATTCACAAACAGTACTTATCAGTATATGTTCGAACTAAAGAATCTCTTTGAACGGAAACTAATTAGTATATGTTCAAACTAAAAATCTCTTTATTAGAACAACAATACTAATCAACATACAAAATGAAAAACAATACTAATCAGTATAGGTTCAAACTAAAAATCTCTTTATTAGAACAACAGTACTAATCAACATACAAAATGAAAAGCAGTACTAATCAGTATAGGTTCAAACTAAAAATCTCTTTATTAGAACAACAATACTAATCAACATACAAAATGAAAAGCAATATTAATCAGTATAGGTTCAAACTAAAAATCTCTTTATTAGAACAACAATACTAATCAGCATATGGAATGAAAAGTAGTACTAATCAGCATACAAAATGAAAAACATATGAGAATAGAAGACTAACTTGGAGTTGTAGCCATTCACCTAGAGTTAGGATGCGACAAAGATCTTAGGTTTTCTAAAAATAAGCTATTTCCAAGTATCTACAAAGTAGTTCAATGAGCAAGTTTATAAAGGATCGATGAAGGATAAAAATTGATCATAAAGGATAAGAACAAATCTTACTTACTTAAAGTTGGACATTGATGTTCATATTCACTGACAATAATGTTCAGTATTCACTGAAAATATTCACTGATCAGATTCCTGATAATTACAGAAAGGTTGAGTTGAAAGAAGGGAAGAGAAAGGAGGAGAAATGATTAAACATAAGAAATAAAATATTGAAATGATGTGATAATTTTTTACTAGATTATTTGGGTTATAGAGGGAGAACATGAAAGAGATAGGATTTTGGATAAGAAGATGAGGATAAGATAGGATAGGATAGGAGAAAGTGAAAAAGGAGAAGGGTAAAACTGGAAAGAAAATTAAAAACTTGGGTTTTTTCTAATTTGGTCAAACATGGGTACCAAGATCAGTTTTTGAGAGACCACTTCTTGGTTTTTGGAACAAACCCAGACATTACCCTAATAACCCTTTCCTCAAACAAGCTCTTAGAGTGATTACGTTAAAAATGATCGAGGTACAATCAACAAATATGCTTAATTTTGACGTAAATGTTAATAAACTATTCTCGGGAGTTACTTACAAATAACCTTTAGAGTGATCATATAAATATGATCGAGATACTATCAACAAATATGTTTGATTTTGACGTGAATATTAATAAACTATTCACAAGATTTACTAACACATAACATTTAGAGTGATCACGTAAAAATGATTAGGATACTATCAACATATATGTTTGATTTTGATGTGAATGTTATTAAACTATTCACGGTAGTTACTAACAAGTAAGGTTTAGAGCAATCACGTAAAAATGATCAGGTACTATCAACTGATAGGTTTGATTTTAATGTGAATATTAATAAACTATTCACGAGAGTTACTAACAAGTAACATTTATAGTGATCACATAAAAATGATCGAGGTACTATCAACATATATGTTTGATTTTGACGTGAATATTAATAAACTATTTGTTAGAAAAATTAAGGAAGTTAATTTTTCAACCGGCCATACACTACAAGTTTTGAATATTTATTCTAAATAATCAAAAAGCAAGAAATTGTTAAAAAAATTAAGTAGATTAATTTTAACCGGCCAAAAAACTTAATCAATCTCAATCTTCCTGTGCAGGAACAGATCAAGCCGCATCATATCGACTAAAGTACATGTTCTAAATGATCCGGTCATAGTCTATGAAACCGGCTGAACTCCCTCAACCGGATCGACTAGTAAAAGTATCTTCATCCGACTTACTCATTCTTTGTTGAAGATCATAAAAGCTCAACGAAAAACTTTTGAAAAGTGATGAATCTGAGAAGATGACGTAATTTGATGATATAACCCTCAACTAGATCGGCTAGTAAAAGTATCTTCATCCGGATGACTCATTCTTTATTGAAGATCATAAAAGCTCAACAGAAAACTTTTGAAAAGTGATGAATCTGAGAAGATGACGTAATATGATGATATAAAGATTTCTCGGAAATATACAAGAAGAAAAGATCCGGATCAGAAGCATGCAACGAAAACAATGATGAACTGTTTATCTAACTCTACAAGCAACATCAGATTCAGGCGGCAGACCTGGTGCATGTGTGCATGTATCCAAAATGCAAACTGACCTAAATGCATGACTGCCAAATGTCCAATATAACAAAGCGTGCACGCAATCACTTGAACCTGACCGTCGTGGCTTCAGATGACCAATCCGGAGGAGAGAGAAAATTATGACCATTGTCATATTTTCCATATAAATAGAAGCTCACAGTGCAGAAAAAAACAGTCACGCGTGAGATCACTACAAAAAAGCTCATACAAGAGAGAAGTAACAACAACATAAGATCTTACGCACGACCTCGAATAGTGATTGAAATTCCCGAAAGTGTTTTTGTATTGTGTGTGTATTTTATCATTGAGTAAAAAGTATTGTATTACATCATTATGAGTGGTGTAACCGACGAGCAGTAAATAAGACTCATTCAGATTGTGTGTTGTGGTTGTGTAATATTCCATAGTGAATATCCTTCTCATTGTTTGAGAAGAAGGGGTGACGTAGGAGATTAACCTATGAACATCCATAAAATCCTATCTCGTGTTCTTTACTTTCATATTCCGGCTTACTCACTCAAACTTAACCGAAACATCTAAACCGAACTGAAATAACTAATATCTTCCTAAAATAACCGACTTTCTCCTTAAACCGATATCTCCTAAATACCTTCCAAACCGAACTGTGTGTGTTGCTTCAAGATGAAACAAACCACTTCCGCACTTGAACCCGGTTCAAGAGGTTTATGACAGCTTGTGTAGTGTTAAGAGCGGTTCTAGTCTCTAACCGGACTATTACTAGTGTGTGTGTTGTGTTATTAAGCGTTCTCCCTTAAAAGCCGGACCCCGGTCCTCCAAGGGCGATCCCGATCCTAACAAGTGTTATCAGAGAGAGATTTCTTAACATTCATGCAACCGAAGAAGATGGGAAGCATGACCCACAATGACAAGCCATCGATGCTAAACAGTGAAGCGTTTAGCGGCTTGAAGAAACAGATGTACTTACATCTGATCACGTTGGACAATGAGAGGAGCAAAATTCTAAAGGAGGGACCGATAAAGATTAACATGGAGATAAAAGCATGGACGGCTGAAGATCGAAAAAGAAACAACCTAGACAACCATTGCATGAGACATATTTTCAAAGCCATAGACGACAACACTTTCAACAAAATCTCAGATTGTCAAAATGCAAAAAAAGCCTGGGAAACGATCATTCAGGTTCATGAGGGAAATTATAGAACTAAGGAGAACAAAATCTTGGTGACAACCCAAAAATATAAGAACATCAAGATGAAACCGGGAGAAAACATGAAAGAATTTAGTGACCGGTTCACCAGTGTAGTCAATGAGCTACACACACTTGGAAAGAGATATGATAACCGGGAGATCATCATAAAAGCTTTGAGATCTTTACCAAGTGCATGAGATATCAAAATCATGGTGATGAGGGAATTAAGCAACCTCGGATAGATGAAGTTGCACGACGTGTTTGAGGATCTGAAAGCTTACGAATTCGAGATAAAATCTCGGATCGAAGATGAAGCATCAACATCAACCGCAACCAGAGCCTTTGTGACATCGGTGGAACCAGCGGTCCATGTATCAACCGTTACGACTCTCGTCAAAAGCGGTGACCAGATTAGTGAAGACGTGATGGCCATGCTAGCATAGAAATTTGGGAGATTCATGAAGAAGAATCAACCATCGAACAACAACTTCAACTATAACTATGCTGATAAATCAAATGTAAGATGTTTTAACTGTGATGGTTTTGGTCATTACAAGTCAGAATGCAGAAAAACGAGGAGAGACGACCGAAAACCGGGAAACAACTACCAAGAAAACAACTATCAAGGAAACAACTATCAAAGAAATGATTACCAACAAAATGACAACCAAGGAAACAACTATCAAAGGAATAAAAATCAGCAAACCGGTACAGGAAGTGAAATCCAGAAGGCACTCATTGCATCTGATGGTGGAAGCGATTGGGCTAACTCCGATACCGAAAACGAAGAAGAAAGAATTACATGCTTTATGGCACATGAAGAAGAGGTATTTGATTTTGCATCTGATGAATTTACTAAATAAGATTTAATTACTGCACTCAACGACATGATCGCTGAGTTCAGAAACTTGTCTACTTATATACCGACTCGATCAAACTATGAAACCAAAGAGTCAAGTGGTACCGCTGGCGAGCCATGCGAAACCACGGTATATAAACCGGTCGGACTATCCTTAGAGAATGAGAAGCTCAAGAAGACAGTTCAACCGATAAGTGAAGAAGATGAAAGAACCAGATATATTACGACTGCTTGGGAAAGATCCCGTAAAGCCATAAATCAAATGTGTAACTATAAAAGACATCCTAAATGCAAATACGGTCTCGGTTACAAAACGACATATCCTCCAACAAGACTTCTCCAAACGGGATGAAACTCACAAAAGACAATCTTTCTTTCGTAAGATTTGTCAAGAGCTCTTCAACCGACACTGAGGCACAACATGATTTAAAACCGGAAAAAGAATTAAATTATGTAGGTCCAATCGACTCGGAGAAATAGCTTCATCCTAAGAGAAGGAAAGCCAATCGGTCAGTAAACAGACAAACCGACACACATTCAAAAGAACTAATACACCATCACATTCACGACAACATAAGGTACTATCCGGCATACAAGAAATTGTCAAGTCGAGTACCGGAAAATTGATTAAAACTATCACCGGGAAAGCGATCTGACTTATTAAAGTCTGGATCCCAAAGGGACTAATCAACTACGGACCCAACTGAATGTGGGTACCAGAAATGTGTAAATATTTATTTTTTGCAGGTTAGGAGGAGCACGCGGCTGGAAAACTCGGAATGGTACTTGGACAGCGGGTGTTCAAGACACATGACCGGCAACAACGGACTTATAGCCGATATCATATATGAAACCGGAGCAATGATCACTTTTGGTGACAACTCAAAAGGTAGAACTGTGGACAAGGGTAAGATTGTCCATGGTAACCTGTCCATAAATAACGTGCTTTTAATAGAAAACCTGCATTTTAACTTGTTAAGTATAAGTCAAATGTGTGATATAGGATACACGGTTGAATTTCATAAACATGCATGCATTGTTAAAAATCATCAAGGTGATACACTATTAACCGGAAACCGAATGAAAAACATTTACAAAGTTGATTGGAAAACTAAAATTGAAAATCCTGTTTGCATGATAGCTAGGAATGATCCAACTGGCTCTGGCACAAATAGCTAAACCATCTAAACTTCAAAACCTAAACTTTATATGTTCTAAAGAATTGGTTCATGGTTTTCCAAACATCAAATTTTCCAAAGTTAAAGTATGTGTTGCATGTCAAATGGGAAAACAAATAAAATCATCTTTCAAAAGAAAAAGAAACTTTCAATCCGAACGATACTTAGAATTATTGCATATGGATCTATTTGGTCCGGTTAGAGTAACAAGTCTAGGAGGCATGCATTATACCATGGTAGTTGTTGATGATTATTCTAGATTTACTTGGGTAACATTTCTGGAATCTAAAAATCAAGCTATGCCGAACCTCATAAAGTTACTTTTAAGGATACAAAATGAGAAATCTATTCAAATTAACCGAATCAGAAGTGATAGAGGAACCAAATTTACAAACAATATTTTAACTACTTTCTTGATGATTCTGGTATTAGGCACGAGTTGTCTAGTGCTAGAACACCTCAACAAAATGGCCTGGCTGAGAGAAGAATACGAACTATCAAGGAAGCCGCAAGGTCCATGATAGCCGATTTGGGTGTTGCTCAAAAATTTTGGGCCGAAGCTATCAATACTGCTTGCTATACTCAAAAGCGGTCTTTAATTACTAAACATAACTAAAACTCCTTTTGAAATATACCATGACAAAGTTCCTAACATCCGATATCTTAAGATCTTTGGCTGTAAGTGTTATGTTCACATCAACGATAAAAGTTATTTGACCGCTTTTGATGCAAAATCCGATGAAGGAATAATGTTGGGCTATTCAGCCGTAAGTAAAGCATATAGAGTTTACAACACTAGAACTTTAACGGTTGAAGAACCATCTCATGTTGTTTTTGATGAATCGATTGAACGAAACACTGCATTACCCTTCGACCTTCACAACAGAATGGAAAATTTCAATATCTATTTTAATGATGAAGATGAGGTTCCGGTCTATAGACAGTTTGTCAATGATCAAGCGGTTGATGCTGAACCTCAGCCTGATCAATCTACTTTACCACAGAAAGTTGACGCCTCAGTTTCAACTGAGGAAATCGGTCGGTCTGACTCTGTTCAGCCTACCGATCCGTCTAACCTTGATCAGTCAACCAGATGCTTGGAAGACACATCCAGAATAAACCTTAAAAGGAATAAAAATCATCCTTTTGAACTCATAATAAGTAACATCTCATCACCCATCCGAACTAGGCGCCAGAATTTGGAACAATATGAAAACTCAGCTTTCATATCACAAATTGAGCCGAAAAAGGTGGATGAAGCTTTGCTAGATCCCGATTGGATTTTAGCAATGCAACAGGAACTAAACGAGTTTGAGAGAAATAAAGTCTAGTACCTAGTCCCTAGACCGAAACATAAATCAATCATAGGAATAAGATGGGTATTCAAAAATAAACTCAATGAAGACGGTTTAGTTACGAGGAACAAAGCCCGACTAGTGGCTCAAGGTTACAAACAGGAAGAATGCATTGATTTTGAAGAATCATTTGCTCCTGTGGCTAGACTTGAGGCCATTAGAATATTTTTGGCATTTAAGGCTTTCAAAAATTTCAAAGTTTTTCAAATTGATGTTAAAAGTGCTTTTCTAAATGGTAAAATAAATGAAGAGGTGTATGTTGATCAACCTCCAGGTTTTAAAAATCCAGAACAAATGAATTATGTTTACCGGCTAAACAAAGCTCTTTATGGTTTAAAACAGGCTCCAAGAGCCTGATACGACACATTAACCACATTCTTATTTGATCACAATTTTACAACAGGTTCGGTTGATAAAACTCTTTTCAAATTTGAGAAAAAGGAACACATATTACTTGTTCAAATATATGTTGATGATATTATATTCGGTTCAACCGATCCAAAATTATGTGATAAATTTTCAAAAATGATGACTGATAAATTTCAAATGAGTATGATGGGAGAATTGAGTTTCTTCTTAGGTCTTCAGGTCAAGCAGATTGAAACCGGAACTTTCATAAGCCAGCCAAAACGCACAGCTGAACTGTTGAAGAAATTCGGAATGGACACATGTTCCGAGGTGACTACTCTGATGAGCTCATCTGTGAAGTTAGATAAAGACGAGGACGGTCAAGTAGTAGACATAACAGCATATTGAGGAATCATCGGTTCACTACTTTACCTAACAGCCAGTCAACCGGACATCTTGTTCGTGGTCGGAGTATGCGAGAGATTTCAAGCCAATCCAAAGCAATCACGTTATACCACGGCTAAAAAGATTTTAAAATATCTGAAAGGAACTCAAGATGTGGACATATGGTACCCAAAAGACTCCAGCTTTAATCTAATAAGTTATTCTGATGCAGACTATGCAGACTGCAAAATCGATCAAAAGAACACAAGTGGGACTTGTCAGTTTCTAGAAGACCGACTGGTCTCATGGTACAACAAAAATCAAACTTCAGTTGCAACTTCAACCGCAGAGGCAGAGTACTTAGTAGCCGGAAGCTGCTGTGCACAACTTCTCTAAATCCAACAACAACTCAAGGATTTCGGTGTAACTGCCGAAGAATCTCCAATTTTCTGTGACAACACAAACGCAATAGCAATAACATACTATCCAGTGTTGCACTCAAGAACTAAGCACATTGACATAAGACATCATTTCATCCGAGAGCATGTGCAGCAAAAACACATCTAGCTGGAGTATGTCTTAACCGAATAGTAAGTGGCAGATATCTTCACCAAACCGCTACAGGAAACTAAATTCTCTTACTTCAGAAATATCTTAGGACTTACTGATAGTAAACAACTTATGCCATAAAACATCATTGCATGCCTTCAAACATACATCATCATGAAAACCGGGGCATGAGCTAAGGGAGAAGCTCACGCTTCTCAAGCCGTGCCTCAATAGGAAGTTAAACACTTAGGGATGCTAACCAGAAAGATGTCTCCGGTTATGCCTGACAAACTCACACTACCAAATCACATGTATCTATATCGAGCGGTTCAAATGACTTGGTAAAACAGATAGTTTACTTCAAAGCTGAATAAATGTCGATCTGTTTCGACATTTCTTCACACCGGAATAAGCTATCTCGATAAAACCAGTCATGGAAAACCAACCAATAAAATGCATCATGATTTCGGTAAACTGAAGTTTTCCGGCTAACTTGGGACTACTGACCGCGTTTCCATGCATATCTTGAAAATGGAACCTATAAATCATAAAACAGTCTACCTCAATCGAGATGACGACACGTGTCCATCATCAAGAGAGGAAGACTAACATTTGCTCCATATATTTATTATAATCATGAAAATCTTTAGCCATCATTACAACTGCATTGGAACTAAACATTGTACATCTAGACAAGTTAACCTTACACTAACTAATTGATGACATCATTAAGCATGCCCACATCCCTAACCTAGACGAACCTTTGTCTATTTAAATAACCCCTCACTTCTCAAACATTTCATAAGAACATTATCGACAAAAATACTTAAGCAAAGACTATCTAAAAGAACATGAACACTTCTCCTCTCTCTAAGAATATTCTTCTAGCCAACTTCGACTCAATATATCAATATGATGAGTATGGCATTAATGAGTTCTTTCTTGCCCTTGAAAGAACCGGCCTAAGAAAATTCTTGGAAAATCGTTTCATCATCGACTACTTGGTATTCGATGAATTCTTTGAGACTGCTAAGGAAGTGCACCGGGACATCATCCTAGCGCAAGTCTGTAGCCAAACTTTCCTATTTAGCGAGACGGATTTCGCTGAATACTGCGGTTTACCAACTGAAGGAGTAACCGACCTTACATACTCTCTAGTGACCATTGAAGAAATGTGTCACTTATTCTCAGGCTCTAACATTCTGGTCAAAACCTGAGTTTCTAAAAGTCACCTTTGTTAGGATCGGGGACGCCCTTGGAGGACCGGGGTGTTTCCGGTTTCAGGAATGGTGGCCTCTTACACAACACACAACACGTTGGTGATAGTCCGGTTAGAGACTATAACCGTTCTTAGCACTTCGCAAACTGTCACAGACTCTTGAACCGGGTTCAAGGGCGGAAATGTCTGTTTCAGTCTGAAGCAACTTATGCGACTTAAATGATGTTTAAAAAGAGTCGGTTTTAGAGATATGAGTGGACCGGTTTTTGATATACGGAGTAAGATTGTTTTGGTTAGGTTAAGTGAGTAAGCAGTAAATGAAGGAAATAACACGAGACAAGATTTTTTATGGATGTTCGGAGCAAACCCTCCTACGTCACCCCTTCTCCTCAGGTTATGAGAAGGATCTCCACTAAATTTCAAAGTTACAGCAATTACAATGACGGTCGAGCCCAACTCGCTACTCGCCGGTTACACCAATTCACTCTTGATGTAATACACAACACAATACAAACACACACAGACAAATCTTCCGGTTAATGACACATCGGTTTTGGATCGCGCGTAAGATTTCTTTATCTTTCTAAGATTTTCGTAACTTGTGTCGCTTTTAATGAGGTCGCTTCATCTTCCTTTTATAGTAAATGAGATCCCAACGGTCACTTTCTTCTCTCTCCGTGGGATTGGTCAATTCAGCATCACGCCGGTGCAGGGAGGTTGCTTGCACGCTTCACCTTCCTCAACACTTGGCAAGCATGCAGACACTTCTGAGTGTAGGATTACGTAACCGGTTTTCAGATTCGAACACGTGTCAGGCATGCACCATCCGACTGTCAAGGTCGGATCAGTAAATTATCATTTCTTTCCTCGCATGCTTCTGATCGGATCTTATCTTCTTTTATCTCTTCGAGACACGTTTATTTCGTCATATTACGTCATCTCTGCAGTTTGTAGTTTCCGGTTATTTTTACACAGTATAGTCCGGCTGTAATGTAGACTTGTCTTTGCTAGCCGGTCTCTTGAAGGAGTTAAAACCGGTTCCTCTGATCTTGACATGATCACTTGGAACTGTATTTCTTTGAAGTGTTCTTCAGCAAGTTTATGAGGCTCCAGCCGGTTTGTGCAATTCGATCTGTTCCTGCACGTAGAAGTTAATAGTTGTTTAGTTCCTCTGGCCGGTCCCAAAAATTAACCTTACTTAATTTTTCTATCAATTTCTCCCTTTTTGATTATTTAGAATAAATATTCAAAACTTGTAATGTATGGCCGATTTCAAAAAAATTATCTTACTTAATTTTTCTATCAATTTCTTACTTTTTGATTATTTAGAATAAATATTCAAAACTTGTAATGTATGGCCGCTTCAAAAAAAAATTAACTTACTTAATTTTTCTATTAATTTCTCCCTTTTTGATTATTTAGAATAAATATTCAGAACTTGTAATGTATGGCCGGTTTTGAAAATTTGTTTAACAATTTTGACTTTTGAAGTTTTGAAGTTTTTCTGCTCAAGAAAATTTGAAAAGCATGTTTCGACTTTTCAAAGTATATTTAAAGAGAAATAGTAAATTCAAAGTAAGATAAAAACGACTGAGTTCTGAAACCAAATAAAACATAAATAAATTGTTCTTAAGGAAATGAAAAGAAACTAAGGTTTGGATGGTCCCCCCTTTTCAAGTTCCTTTTCAAGTTTTTTTTCCAATCGCCTCCTTTCTTCTTCTTCTTCCCTTGCCTTCCATTCTCTATCTCTTCTTGCAGCGTCAATTTTCCATCCGTCAACTACACTTGATATGCCAGGAGTTCTTTTGCCGAATCCAAAACCGGCACAGACTGGTTTTGGTGGTCGAGACGTTTGAGCAACAATCCGTCTTGAACTTGGGGTTGCGGTTGAACTTTCGATTGCCTTCTTTTTACGCCGGTTGAGTTCTTCGAGGTCCTCTTCTTCTTCTTCATCAAGAGGTTGCACGTTCAGCCCGACTGGTTCGATCACTCTTTGACTGTTTTGTTCTGCCCGCTTCATCACCTCTGCAACCGCCTTTCGCTTGTTTTTATTCCTTGTCTTCATAGCGTGCGAGGGTTGAGCCGGTATAGGTTCTTGGTGAGCTGCCTATTCTTCCTCATTACATTACTTAGCCATTTCAAGATCTTTTTCTTCAACTTCTCTCCTCAACCGTTCCCTCTCCCTTTCTTCGTCTTGCAGTCTCTTTGCGGTTTCAGCGTCAGAATTGATTTGCTCTTGAGTTTTGCTCACTTCAAGTTTGGATAGCTCACCAATCTGAACAGCCATAGCTTGTAACATATCTACCAAGGGAGCGGTTGCGGTTTGGACGAATTCTGCGATCAACGATTTGACTGAAGTTTGCACGGCTTCGTCTATCATTGACTTAATCGATGTTTGCGCGGTGTTGGCTATTTCGGTTTGAACAGATCCCCGGATAGCGTTTGTCAGGTTGGTTTCCACTATTGCAATCTTCTCATCGGTTGCGATGCTATAGTTCCCAAGGCAAGACTTAAGAGTATCGATCACTACCTACTTTACTTGCTCAATTTCCAAAGCCTTATCGGTTTGAGGATGATCACTTCCCCGGTTTTCTGCTGTCATGGACGTCTCCCCGGCATCATAGAAAGGCTTGCTTTGATATAATTCGGCATGGGTTAAGTGATGTCTGCAGTCGGTTCTCCATTTTGCGTCAAGCCGGTCAATACTTTTAATGAGTTGTTCCCGCACTAGGTGAAATCGCTCAAACATTCTTGCTTCGATTAGAGTTAGTGTTGCTCCTTCTGTCTCCTTTAATGCATCTTCTACCGCTTGTAACCGGGCATATTCATGAATTACCGCGGTTTTGCTGAATGCGGCTTGGATCACGTTGGTGTTTGCTAGCTTAAGAGCCACTTCTTCTAATTCCAAGAGTCTCTCCCAGTGTTTGTTACCGCTCATCCCCGGGATCATATCTTATAACTTCGTCTCACAGTGGAGCTTGACCCATAAGAGGTATGGTGATATCAATGCACTGGCATCTTTGTTCATATCCCAAAGGAGCCCCTTAAACATTTCCTCCTACACTTCTGCGGAAAAGACGACTTCGGCCCCGGTTGTGATCTCAGGTTGGGAGCCGGTTTGCAGAACACCTTTTCCTTTACCCGCTGAATCTTCAAGTAAAACCTCTTTGCCCTTGTTAACCTAAACTGGCCCTTCAGGTATGATTGTGGAATCAGCTGGCCCATCTTGAGCCGATTGGATAGTTGAATCGATTGGAACGGACTTGTTCCCCGCCGAACCGGATGGTTCCTTTTCTTCAATATTTTCCTCCTGAGACGGAGGGGTGATGTTCACGGTTTTGGCCATTTCTTCGACCGAATGAATTTCACTTTGATCGGGTATCTCAACCTGATCAGCTGTCTTAAGACGACTTAACACATCGTCTTCGGTTTCCCTAGTAATAGTTTGGACTACGTCCACAATAATTTCTGAGGTATTTAAGCCTACGTCGGCCATTAACTCATCGATCTTCTTGCTTGGGGACTTGGAGTGTTCAGAGTGAATACTAACCTCTGCTGCCTCCTTTGATGTTGACTCAGCTTCTTGACTCCCCGAGGGTTCAGTTTGCCTTAGTGGTGGAAAGTCGACATTGATGGGAATAATAGTGTTGATGGGAATAGGCTGGAAGACGTCTCCGGTTCTCTTCGGTGAATTGTCCGAGGAAAGAGTTTTCTCGGAGTCAGCCGGCTTATTGGAAATTTTATTTGCGGATGACTTCTTCCTTCCCTTCTTCTTCTGGGGGTCCTCGGCTTGAACCGCCTTCTCTTTAGGATCTTCTTGCTTTGAATCTTCTTCAGCCGGAGCGGACGAACCGATTCCCTTTGAAGATTTTGTTCTGGATGACTTTGATTTAGCCGCTTTGGCATTCTTCCTACTCATTGTCTCTGAGTTGAGAATGTTAGAGGGTGGGAGCGGTTCACCTTCACCAAGTTCCACATCGAGGAACTTAAGAATTTCTACGATTTGCATTGCGAAGGCCTGAACCCGACCATCCTTCTGTATCACCATCTCACAGAATTGTTCGAAGATAACGGCTCCCCAATCTATCTTGTCACCGCGGACAATATCCATCATCATCTTAAGCTTAAGTTTGGTCAGGTTATCGAAGTTACCTCCTCTACCATGAATAGAACGAGAGATGATGTTCAGCAACCACCTGAACTCCAGTTTCAGCTTGTTCTTCCGGCTTGAGTGCTTCACCAGATCCTTATCGTCAGCCGATATCACCAACCGGACTGCGTTGGATTCTGCATCGGTCAGGTTAGTCTAGAAATCTAAACCGGTATTCGGCAAACCGAGAGCTTTAGAGAAAAGCTCCTCCGTAATGTGAACCTCTTTGCCGCTGACGGTGGCGGAGACTTTCCTCTTCGTCAAAGTCGCCGTTGCCAGAAACTCCATGACCGCCGTCGGGTGGACGATGAACGGACCAGACAAGAACTCCTCCAATCCCGAATCTCTTAGAGATTGAAGCACAACCTTATTTTCCTCCCCGGCGTGTTCGTTGATGTCGTTGAAATCGACCTGCAACATCCATTGAAAATGTGCTTTACCAAGAGCCATGATGAATTTGTGAAAGAAAAGGATGAAGAACAACGATGATCGGAAGTTAGAGAGCCTGTGAGGATTTGAGAGTTTAGAGAGAGAAAGCGTGTGTAGAAAATGAACTGCTTTGGACTTATATAGTGGGCGGTTTTGAACGTTTAGAAGACTAACCGTCGCTTGGTTATGGCTTTTTGACGCCAATTTTCCCTCCAAAAGTTACTGCAGTAACTTTCGGCGGTAAATGCGGAGAAACAATGGGCGGTAAATTTTGTGTTGTAAAACCGTGGGCGGTAAATTTTTCAAACTTTTGTTTTTGCTTGAGATTTTGATTTACCGGAAGTTTTACTAACCGAAAGTTTTGTTTAGCATGAAGTCTTATGTTTATTCAAAACCGGAAAGAAAGATATAGAAAGAAAAACCGGAGAATTTAAAATTAGAAAATTTTATAACCAAGTCCGAAAGAGTAATTAAGCGGTTTTCGGTCGTACAACAAAATGACCGAAAACTGGAAGGAAAAACAAACAACTTAGTTTAGATCGACCCAATCCCCTTCCACCATTCTGTCAAGCCACTTAGACACGGTGTTGTCGGGTGTCCGTTCCTCAATCCTCGATATCCATCTATCTAACATGGATAGAGACATAGTGTTGGCCGGTCCGACATGAACACCAAGTCCAAGGTTGCGGCGCTGAGCCTTCAGAAATCGAGTGATTTGAGGAGCGAAACCGGTCCTTCTCCTTGAAGCGGTTATGAGCTGCTTCAAGTTTCTGAAGAGGTAGGAAACCCAGTTGATTGATGAGTTGCGGATGATGGCGATCATGATGTCGAAAGTCTCCCGGTTGTAGTTCTGGTTTGGCATTCGGCCCATGATAGACCGCTGAACCAAGTCATGAAAGACTTGGTAGTGAGGAGCAAATTTTTCCTTCTTCCAGTGGTCTTCGACCGGTACGATGGAAGAGGAGAAGATATGGGTGAAGTCTTCCTTAGCCGGAAAGAATGGCGTTGGGAAGTCAGAAAAACCTTCGGTTGGAAGGTGGAAGAAAGCGGCAAATTGATCTCCGGTAAGCCGAAGAAATTGTCCGTCAATGATGGTCCTTATGCTACCATTGTCCAGAATATGCCCATTGTTGAAGAACTCGCACACTTCCTCTACGAGGATGGTGTTTGAGCCTTCAAGGAATCCCTGACGCCCCGATTCTATGATCGGTTGGAAGATGTAGTCATGATATCGAATATCTTTTAATTCTTCGAAGTTGACTATGATAGTGTTTCGGAGTTCAGCATTCATGTTGAAGAATAGATAGTCGAACGGAGTTCTTTGATCTTTCAAGTTTAGAGAGAGAAGGGCAATGGAAGCGTGTTTGAAGATGAAGGATCAGGTCTCCTTTTATAACTTGAGCGGTTGGGTGCATTAAATGTGAAGATTTTGAAAAAATCAGACCGTTTGTGCTTGGACATAAATGTTTTGTAATTTTCAAGGGAATAAAGGCATGTGTAGTCAAATCGGATCAGACATGCTTCTTAAAAATGAAGATTTTTGTTTCCAAGAGAGATTTGATTTGGTTTGATACGGCGCATTAAATGATGGTCATTTACTTTAGGATTTTTGATTTTTGACTAAAATGGAAAGAAATGATCTTCATTAATGGACGGGTACGAAACCGGTAGTACAACAAAATTACCGGTTTGGGAAAAGAAAAGAAAGAAAGATAAGGATAAGTTAAACATTTGATGACCCGGCCGCTTGATTCCTCTTTGCCTTAGCTGCTTCCCACCGGTCGATCAACTCTTGGACTCTCTCCTTAGTGATCACATGCTTAGGATGGAGAGTGACGAAGGGTCCGGAGTGGATGTCCAGACTAGTACAGAAACCGCTTAGCTGAGGAGCGTAGCCAGTTTTGTTTGAAAGAAGCATCTTCTTCAGATTGCTGAAGATGATCCATGACCAATTTACCGGTATCCCAACCGTAATGGCGATCATCATCTCAAAAAGCCTTTGGGTGTAGTAATAGCCTTTCTCTCTTCCCAGAACGGACTTTCCCAGAATCTCACAAAGGAGCTGGTACTTGTGAGAGAGTTGGCTTTTAGTACCCCAAGGTCTAACCGGGATGTCAGAGTTGGAGAACCGATGATACATTTCTTCCGTGGTCACCGGAGAGTAGGTTAAGTCGGTTACCCCTTCGGTGGGTAAGCCGCAGTATTCAGCGAAATCCGTCTCGCTAAACAGAAAGGATTGACCGTAAACTTGTACAACAATTATGTCTCGATGCACCTCCTTTGCGGTCTAGAAGAATTCATCGACTACAAGGTAGTCGAGAATGAATCTGTTTTCGAGAAACCCTCTTAGCCCGCTCCTTTCAATGGCTAAGAACATTTCTATTACCTCATGATCTTCGTATTGGTAGATTGAGTTAAAATCAGCCAATAAAATTTTCTCAAGACAGTTTTGTGAATAGTGAATTTTGTGAAGAGTTGTGAGGATTTGAGGGTGGTTTATATAGCCAGGGGTTCGGCTAGATTAGTAGGTTAAGCATGCTCAAATGATGTCATCAATTAGTTAATAGGCTTTAACTTGTTGAAGTGTATAATGTTTATTTCCAATGCAAAACTAATTATTACCAAGATATTCATGATGACAAAAATCTATTGACAAGATGTGAGTCTCCCTCTCTTGATGATTGACACATGTCGTCATCTCGATTGAGGTAGACTGTATTTATTTATTACAGGCTTCATTTCTCAAGGTATGCATGAAAACTCGGTTAATTGGCCCAAGTTAACCAGAAAAGTTCATTCCATTAAAACCAGAGTGCATTTGTACTAAGCGGTTTTCCATGACCGGTTTTAGTTGGATATGTCATTCCGATTGTGAAGAAATGTTGAGTTACATCAACATTTGTTCAACCTTGGATTAATTATATCCACTTCTACCAAGTCATTTCAACCATATAGTAAGTATACACGTGATTTGGCGTCATGAAGTAATCAGGCATAACCGGAGACTTCCTCCCGGTTAGTATTCTTGAATTTTTAATGGCCTATTTGAATATGGTTTGAGAAGCGAGAGCTTCTCCCTGAACACATATCCCGATTTTTCGTTATTATGTATGTGAGTAGTATGCATGCATGATCACGATATAAGTTGCTTAACATCAGTAATTCACAGAATATTTCTAAAGTGAGAAAACTTAGTTTCCTGTAGCGGTTTCGTGAAGATGTCAGCTACTTGTTGCTCGGTCGAGACGTATTCCAACCGGATGTGTTTTTCCTGAACATGCTCCTAGATGAAATGGTGTCTTATATCAATGTGCTTTGTTCTTGAGTGCATCACCGGATTATATGTGATTGCTATCGCGCTGGTGTTGTCACAGAATATTGGAGATTCCTTAGCTTCTACACCAAAATCCCTTAGTTGTTGTTGAATCCAGAGGAGTTGTGCACAGCAGCTTCTGGCTGCTATATACTTTGCCTCTACGGTTGATGTTGCAACTGAGGTTTGTTTCTTGCTGCTCCAGGTAACTAACCGGTCACATAGAAACTGACAGGTTCCACTTGTACTCTTTCTATCAATCTTGCATCCTGCGTAATCAGCATCTGAGTAGCTTATGAGGTTGAAACTTGAGTCTTTTGGATACCAAAATCCCACTTCTTGAGTTCCCTTTAGATATTTCAATATTCTTTTGGCCGTAGTGTAGTGTGATTGCTTTGAATTAGCTTGGAATCTTCCGCATACTCCAACCGCAAACAAAATGTCAGATCGGCTGGCTGTTAGGTAAAGCAACGATCCAATCATTCATCGATATGCTGTGATGTCAACGGCTTGACCATCCTCATCTTTATCTAACTTTACAGAAGGACTCATAGGCGTAGCCGCTTCGGCGCATGTATCCATTCCAAACTTCTTCAGTAGTTCGGCTGTGTACTTCGGTTGGCTTATGAATGTTCCGACTTCTATCTGCTTAACCTGAAGTCCTAGGAAGAAACTCAGTTCTCCCATCATACTCATTTGAAATTTGTCAGTCATCATTTTTGAGAATTTATCACATAACATTGGTTCGGTTGATCCGAAGATAATATCGTCGACATATATTTGAACAAGTAATATGTGCTCATTTCTCTCAAATTTGAAAAGTGTTTTGTCCAATGAGCCTATTGTGAATTTGTGATCAAATAAGAATTGTGTTAACGTATCGTACCAGGCTCTTGGAGCCTGTTTCAAACCGTAAAGGGCTTTGTTCAGCCGGTAAACATGATTTTCATGATCTGGATTTTTGAAACCTGGAGGTTGATTAACATATACATCTTCATTTATTTTACCGTTTAGAAAAGCACTTTTAACATCCATTTGAAAAACTTTGAAATTTTTGAAAGCTGCAAATGCTAAAAATATTCTAATAGCTTTAAGTCTAGCTACAGGGGCAAATGATTCTTCAAAATCAACACCTTCTTTCTGTTTATAGCCTTGAGCCACTAACCGGGCTTTGTTCCTCGTAACTAAACCATCTTCATTGAGTTTATTTCTGAATACCCATCGTGTTCCTATAACCGGTTTATTTTTCGGTCTAGGGACTTGTGATCGATTTTTTAAAAAAAAGATTTTAGATCAACTAGTTTGAAAATTCTGGGACACTCTTTAAAAATTTTATTTTTTGAAAACGTGAGGGGAATTAATTTTAATGTTGAAAAAATTTAAGTTTTAAAAACGAGGCTTTATAGACAACTCCATATCTTACCTTCCCGTCGAATCTGGGAGAGATTGGGAGTTTTTTAATGGGAAGTATGTCATAGGCCTTTTTTAACTTTTTTCAGTATTAATTAACCTCATGACTAGAGAGTCGCCACCTAATTTCAAAAATTAGGAATTTAAGAGATGTGAGTTCGGCGTTTGGTTACGTGTGGGAAAGGGTTTTTTAGACGCTATGTCCCACAACGCCCCTAAGGTCTCTACTAATTAATTTTGGCCTTTCTTTAAAATATTTTTACGCTTTACATTTTAGGATTTTCCATTTTAAACATTTAATGAGTTTGCATGAGATAAACAAATAAGCAAAGAAAACGAGAGCAAATAATTCACACATAAAGTTATCCTAAAAATCAAAACTAGACAAATTATTAATCAAAAATTAATTGGCCTAAGTCTAGATTAATTTTTAAGAAACTTTAGTGAATTATTTAAAGGTCTAAAATTTTATTGGGGTTTTTTATTTAAATAAAAATAATGAAAATAATAAAAAAAAAATAAAAAAAAAGTCCTATGTCTAAAGAAAATTCTAAGTCTAAGTTTGGGCTAAGTTCAATTTTAGTTAGGGTTTAATTTTAATTTTTTTTTCTAACCTAGGATCAAGCAAGCCACAAACTATTAACCAAGCAAAATACAAAATGTCAAACAAAACAAATCCTAAGACTAAAGAAAACAGAAAATAAAATAATAAATAAATAAAAAGATAAATAAACAAATAAGCTCGGTCCTCCATCCTCGGTCCTAGGTCTTCTGATGCTCGGTCCTTGGTCCTCATTCCTCAGTCCTAAGTCCTGGATCCTCGGTCTTGGGTCTGCTTCAGGTTTTCAACATGACCCTATTCTAACTTATTTATGGTGATCCAAATGGATCCCAAATTGCATAAAAAATTCCAAATTTTTTATTAACATATAAGTATACATTTATATATATGCAAAATACTTAAATCTAACCATTCAAAAATATGAAATAAATAAATAAAACTATAAAAAAAAGATTTTTTTTATTATTTTTTTTAATTAATTTTTTTTATACTTGCTGTTTTTTTGTTATACTTTAGAGTCTTTTTAAATGACCAATTCAAGGGCCGATTTTAGTTTTAAAAAGAAACTTTTTTCTTTTTGGTCAAGGACCTTTTATTTACATTGAAGTTTTTATCTTATTTTTTTAGTTATGTTTTATTATGTTACATATATACATACAAAATAAAAATAAAGAAAATCCTACACTCCTATCAAAATAGCAAACTTAAGAGGAATAATGTATGGAATTTGAGTGCAAGATAAAATAAATAAAAAAACAATTTCTAATTCAAATTGAAATATATAAAAAATAAATAAAATATGCAAAGAGGCTTACAATGGGTTGCTTCTTTGCAAAGAGGAATAGAAATTCTAAACAAAAGGCTTACCCAACAAAACTAGTTGGAGCTCTTGTTTAGAGTCTTGAAAGAAAGAGGGCAGATTTTTAGATAAAATGCAATAGAGAAGGTAGAAAGGAGAGGTAGAGAAGGTTGAAGGTCGAAAGTTCAAGTCCCTGATAGGGTGTTAAGAGGGGTATTTATAGGCAAAGCTATGAAACCCTAGGGCCCAAAGGCCCATTTAACAAACTTGACCGTTGGAAAGAAAACTATTTTAAACATTTACAAATGTTTAAAATAATGGAGCAATCTCCACTTGACATGTCACTAAATCAAGTTTTCAATCCAATGGGATTTAATCTTTATTTAATAATGATGTATTACTTGGTCATTTTAATTTTATAATTAAAAAATAACCAAGTCTTCAATCTTTTCTTCTACACACGTTGAAACTTTCTCTCTTGCCACTTCCTCCTCTTTTTTAGCAACTTCTTTTATTTACTTTTGACCGCACATGATAGAATCGTCATTTCAAGATTTGTGGTTGTCACCATCAAGAAGCGTTGCCTTCACCTAACTCTTTTAACATTTGATTTCATGGGTCGAATCTTGGGCATGGGTCGGTCCATTAGTCGGGTGACCGGTCGGATCCGTCAATTGGATCCTTTCCTTGGCCTTACTTCGGGTTGATTTGCCTTTGATTTGGATCTTCCTATCTCTATTCACAAATCTGATCCGGATCTTGCATGTGGATCTTGGATTGACCCATTTCCCTTTATCCTACAAAAGAAATAAAATTAAAACAAACAATTAAAAAAAGCAATTATATTATTATTAATTATTCCTATTTCTAAGGAACAATTATAATTATAATAAAATACTAACTAACTTAATCAGATTGCAAAATCTAATCTAACTAATCTAACAAACTAATCTAATTAAAAGAAAACAAAATATACCTAACGAAATTTTATAAATAACGATAATATATATTTTGCAAATAATTTTTTTTTTATTTTTTATTTTTTTATAAATACCCAAGGTAATTAATTAAATAAAACCTTGAATATTTTAAGTATAATAACTTCTCTAAGTGTTGTAACATAGACAAATTACTACCTTAACTTTATTAAGAAATCCAAAATCAATTATTTTCAAAAACTCAATTGTTCTAAAAATAATCGTCTTTAATATAAATCATGCAATGAGTCCGTAAATGAATTCGAGAAAATTTTATAGACTCAGATTTATGAAAAGCATAAACTATAAAATTAGGTGTGAAAAATGAGTGTCTACAGAATGCCCCTCTTGGACAAAATTTGTAGAAAATATTCGGTTTAGAAAAATGCATGTCCAAGCTTGAAAATAGGCACTGCGTTTTGAAAACACCCAATTTATAGTTTATTTTTGGCTTCCTTGAATGAAAAGAGAACAAACCTGACGAGTCTCTCGGGAGACCCGTGTAATTTTACCCTTCATTCTTCAAAGTCGGTTTATCATCCACTCGTTGACGATTCCTCTTTGTTTAGCATCGCTCCTGGTTTATCGATCGTGTAGATCGATCCTGGTGGTTTCGCCCATATTTCTACACACCTCGCCTAGTCTTTGGATTGTACATGAGTACACATCTTGACTTAGTTTGCTGATTGTATTTTTTTTAGCGAAATACTATTTAATCACAATTCTACTTAGTGATTATATAGATTTAAGTGTCGCTGGTCAGTTTAGCGAAACACTTTTTAATCACAATTCTGTTTAGTGATTATATAGGTTTAAGTATCGCTGGTCAGTTTAGCGAAATACTATTTAATCACAATTCTGCTTAGTGATTATATAGATTTAAGTGTCGCTGGTCAGTTTAGCGAAACACTTTTTAATCACAATTCTGCTTAGTGATTATATGGATTTGAGTATCGCTGGTCAATTTAGCGAAATACTATTTAATCACAATTCTGCTTAGTGATTATATAGATTTAAGTATTGCTGGTCAGTTTAGCGAATACTATTTAATCACAATTCTGCTTAGTGATTATATAGATTTAAGTGCCGCTGGTCAGTTTAGCGAAACACTTTTTAATCATAATTCTGCTTAGTGATTATATGGATTTGAGTATCGCTGGTCGGTTTAGCGAAATACTATTTAATCACAATTCTACTTAGTGATTATATAGATTTAAGTGCCGCTGGTCAGTTTAGCGAAACACTTTTTAATCACAATTCTGCTTAGTGATTATATGGATTTGAGTATCGCTGGTCAATTTAGCGAAATACTATTTAATCACAATTCTGCTTAGTGATTATATAGATTTAAGTATTGGTGGTCAGTTTAGCGAATACTATTTAATCACAATTCTGCTTAGTGATTATATAGATTTAAGTGCCGCTGGTCAGTTTAGCGAAACACTTTTTAATCACAATTCTGCTTAGTGATTATATGGATTTGAGTATCGCTGGTCAATTTAGCGAAATACTATTTAATCACAATTCTGCTTAGTGATTATATAGATTTAAGTATTGCTGGTCAGTTTAGCGAATACTATTTAATCACAATTCTGCTTAGTGATTATATAGATTTAAGTGCCGCTGGTCAGTTTAGCGAAACACTTTTTAATCACAATTCTTCTTAGTGATTATATGGATTTGAGTATCGCTGGTCAGTTTAGCGAAATACTATTTAATCACAATTCTGCTTAGTGATTATATAGATTTAAGTATTGCTGGTCAGTTTAGCGAATACTATTTAATCACAATTCTGCTTAGTGATTATGTAGATTTAAGTGCCGCTGGTCAGTTTAGCGAAACACTTTTTAATCACAATTCTGCTTAGTAATTATATGGATTTGAGTATCGCTGGTCAGTTTAGCGAAATACTATTTAATCACAATTCTGCTTAGTGATTATATAGATTTAAGTGCCGCTGGTCAGTTTAGCGAAACACTTTTTAATCACAATTCTGCTTAGTGATTATATGGATTTGAGTATCGCTGGTCAGTTTAGCGAAATACTATTTAATCACAATTCTGCTTAGTGATTATATAGATTTAAGTATTGCTGGTCAGTTTAGCGAATACTATTTAATCACAATTCTGCTTAGTGATTATGTAGATTTAAGTGCCGCTGGTCAGTTTAGCGAAACACTTTTTAATCACAATTCTGCTTAGTAATTATATGGATTTGAGTATCGCTGGTCAGTTTAGCGAAATACTATTTAATCACAATTCTGCTTAGTGATTATATAGATTTAAGTGCCGCTGGTCAGTTTAGCGAAACACTTTTTAATCACAATTCTGCTTAGTGATTATATGGATTTGAGTATCGCTGGTCAGTTTAGCGAAATACTATTTAATCACAATTCTACTTAGTGATTATATAGATTTAAGTGCCGCTGGTCAGTTTAGCGAAACACTTTTTAATCACAATTCTACTTAGTGATTATATGGATTTGAGTATCGCTGGTCAGTTTAGCGAAATACTATTTAATCACAATTCTGCTTAGTGATTATATAGATTTAAGTATTGCTGGTCAGTTTAGCGAATACTATTTAATCACAATTCTGCTTAGTGATTATGTAGATTTAAGTGCCGCTGGTCAGTTTAGCGAAACACTTTTTAATCACAATCCTGCTTAGTGATTATATGGATTTGAGTATCGCTGATCAGTTTAGCGAAATACTTTTTAATCACAACTTTGTTTAGTGATTTAAGTTCGAAGTTAGACTTCCTTAATTTTCAAAGCACTAGCGTCTTCTTCAACGGTTTTGAAATACTTTCAAGAATCGGTTCCATACTTTCTTCCTTAGAGTGTGTCGAGAGGAAACCACATGTAATCGATGTTCTTCGAGATTCATACTGTCACTTTTGGGGACTTGTCTTTCGCCGAGACGTTTTGCCCTGAGTTTTTCGAGGGATTTGTTCGCTCGAATGCTTAATCTTTCAACCACGCGTCATGAGGTTGAGCCTCGCTTCTCAAATTCGGAGGTTAGTGTGCTTAAGATTCTATGGCCTTGGGCTCTTTTATACTCAGGGTATATTTAATAGAATCGGTACATTCTTGTTCTTGCATTGGCAATTTAGACAAGAGTCTAGATGAACAACAAATGGTGATTTCAATATCTCAACCTCTACGATTATTTTTCTATTTTATTCGGCCTCTTTTCTTTATGACCGGGGTGTATCTGATAGATTCAAACACTTTGTTCTTGCTTAGCAATTCGATAGAATCTAAATGAACAACAGTATTGTATTTCATATCTCAACCAACACAGTCTTTATTTAATTGATTTTACTTTTCTTGAGGTCTTAGATCTTTGGCACTTAACCTCCAATTGAGACGAGACATCGCCTTTGTTGATGACATGGTTCCGAGTTTGGGCATTCATCTTTTTATGAGCTCTCTCTTAAACATCAGTAGTTTAAGCTTTCGTCTAGGCTCGAGGTAGATCCATTTTGCGAAGCGCTTTACTCGAATTCCACAAGTTACATTAGTTCGTCAAGAGACATCCATTGGGGAGAAACGTATTTTCCCGCATCCCTACTTATTTCTTGCACTTGCTCATCAGTTCGCTTGGCATTAGAAAAAAAATCAGGGGTCTATCTTTTTTTTTATCTTTCACAAATGCCCCTAGTTTCGACACAAGAGGTTTGATTGTTTTGGATAGATTTGTGATCCCAATTTCTCGTTGGCTTTAACTCTTTGGGGATCTTTCAATCATTTCATTTTTATAAAATGCCCCTAGTGTCGATACAGGGTTTGATTTTTGAAAATTAGGACCGGGCTCATACAAGCTGCCTACGTATCCCATAGCTAGGGGAATTCAGGTCCAACGTAGTTCCATGCACATGCTTGTGAAAAATGTTTGTGTATGTGTAAATGTTTTGAAAATCTTTTTAGATCATAAGTCGAAGAGAAAAATACTTTATCTTTGGGCGTTATATTTTCTCAAGTGGGACTTTGTGAGGATCTTGTGGTCATTTTTATTTTAATAAAAATGCCCCTAGTGTTGACTAGGAGTTTTTGGTTTGGGAGCCAACTCAGAGTGTGATTAACTCCCTTTTTAATGTATATGCAATGAATGTATGCAATGTGATGTGAAATGAAATGTCTATCAACTTCTTTCAATAATTGATAGTGGTGACCGCACCTTGGATGGGTTGCCTACGTACTCTCGAGAGAGATCAGGTCTCACGTAGTTCACAGCTTATGAAGTTATGAACTTTGATGTATGTGTAATGAATGCATGTAATGCGAAATGTCTATCAATTTCTGTCGATAATTGATAGTGGTGACCGCACCCTGGATGGGTTGCCTACGTACTCTCGAGAGAGATCAGGTCTTATGTAGTTCACAACTTATGAAGTTATGAACTTCGATGTATGGGATTCAACACGCATGCTTTAGATGAAGTATCTTTTGAGCATGTCGACATTGAAGGGTGCTGAGAGTTCTTCTCCATCCAAGGTGGTCAATCTCGTGGCGCCACCTGAAAAGACCTTCTTGACGAGGTAGGGTCCTTCCCATGGTGTTTGGAATTTCCCTCTAGGGTCTAGTATCCGTAAGTTCTTCTTTAGAACTAAATCGCCTTCTTGAATGTTCCTAGGTTTCACCTTCTTGTTGAAAGCTCTGGTCATTCTTCTTTGGTATGCTTGCGTGTGACATAATGCGTCTAACCTCTTGTCTTCCATAAGGGCTAGCTGATTGTACCGTGACTTACACCAATATTCCTCCACTACTTGTGTCTCGAGTAAAACTCTTAAAGTAGGAACTTCGATTTCGATAGGTTGCACTGCATCCATTCCGTAGACCAATGCAAATGGCGTTTCTCCCGTTGACGTTCGAATGGTTGTTCTATATCCCCATAAGGCGTATGGAAGCTTCTCGTGCCAATCCTTGTATGTCTGAGTCATCTTCTTGATGATAGTGATGATGTTCTTGTTCGCTGCCTCTACTGCGCCGTTCGTTTGAGGACGATAAGGTGAGGATTTGTGGTGTTCAATCATGTATTCATCTAGTACTTTGAGTACTTCTCCCCGGAAGTGTCCACCATTGTCTGAGATCAAAGCATGAGGAACTCCATAACGTGCAATGATGTTGTTTCGTATGAACTTGGCAACATGTGATGACTTGAGAACCTTATATGATTGAGCTTCGACCCACTTGGTGAAATAATCGATAGCCACCAGGATGAATTCGTGTCCGTTTGAAGCGTGAGGATAAATTTTCCCGATGATATCTATTCCCCATGTCGAGAATGGCCATGGTGAAGTCATGTTGTAAAGTAGAGATGCTGGGGTGTACTTCAAGTTCGCGTAAACTTGACATTGATGACACTTCTTAACATATTCTACACATTCTTGTTCCATGTTCTGCCAGTAATAGCCAAAGCGAAGGATCTTCTTAGCGAGTGCTGATCCGTTCATGTATGGGCCACATGTTCCTGCATGTACTTCCTCCATGATCTGTGATGCTTGAGGTTGGTCGATGCATAACATGTTCTGACCGTCAAAGGAGCGTCGATATAGCTTTCCTGCGAGTAGCACGTAGTTGGTTGTGTATTGGCGTAGAGCTCTCCTCTCTTTCTTTTGGAAGTGTGAAGGATACTCTCCATGCTCAACGTATTTCTCTAGAGGTTCGAACCAAGGTTTGGGCGCCACTTCGGTGTTGGCAATCGTCCTCTTCTCAAAGTCTCGTTTCTGTTTCTGACGAATCTTCAAAGGCTTGAATTTGATTCCTTCTGGAATTTGCGTCATGGATGCTAACGTGGCCAAAGCGTCTGCGAATCGATTTTGACTTCTCGGAGCATGTGTGAATGTTACATGTTCAAACTTTTCTATTAGAGTCAATAAGTGTTGATGGTAGGGTTTGAGGTTGTCTCCTTTGACTTTCCATTCACCATTAGCTTGTGAAATGACTAAGTTTGAGTCTCCTACTACTTCTAGACGCCTCGCTCCTTTTTCATGAGCAATCTTCAAGCCAGAGATGCACGCTTCATACTCTGCCTCATTGTTAGTCACTTGATATTCGAGCTTGACTGAGATTAGGTTGTATGTTCCCATAGGATCGATGAGTAGTATCCCGATGCCATAACCTTGTTTTCCTGAAGCTCCATCGAATAATAGCTTCCATGTTGTAGGGTTAATAGTCATCACTTCGTCGTTTGGGAATGCTAACTCCTCTTCGTCTTCAACTTCGATTGGTTGGTCTGCGAGAAAATCTGCTACAACGCTCCCCTTGATAGATTTCTGAATTGTGTATACGATGTCGTACTCTGATATCATCATCATCCACTTAGCTAACCTCGGAGACAAAAGCGTTTTCTGGAATAAATGACGAATTGGATCGAGTCTTGATACTAACTTGACTGTGTGGGCTTGCATGTAATGCCTTAGTCTCTTAGTGACCCAAGCTAGAGCCCAACACACCTTTTCTACTGGCGAGTAATTAAGTTCGTAGCCCGTCATGCGCTTGCTTATGTAGTAGACTGCGACTTCCATCTTTTCCTCGTTTTCTTGGGCTAGTAGACTACCCATTGCGTTTTCCGTGACTGTTAAGTATAGGATTAGCGGTATGCCTGGTCTTGGCGGCATAAGAATGGGAGGATTCTTGAGGTATCCCTTTATCTTTTCGAATGCGTTCTGACAAGCATCATCCCAAACGAATCTTTCCTTTTTCCTTAAAAGTTTAAACAAAGGATCACATGTCATAGTCAACTTGTTTATGAATCGACTTATATACTGGATCTTTCCTAAAAAGCCTCGCACTTCTTTCTCGCTTCGTGGAGGTGGCATTGCCGTGATCGCTTCTATCTTGCTCGGATCAACCTCAATTCCTCTTCGTGTGATTAAGAAGCCTAACATCTTTCCTGTTATCACTCCAAATGTGCACTTCTTTGGGTTGAGCCTAAGTTGGAACTTCCTGATGCGTTGTAAGAATTTGTCAAGATTTTGGATGTGCCTTTCTCGATCTTTTGATTTGACAATCATATCATCGACATAGACTTTTACCTCCTTGTGGATCATATTGTGAAGAATCATCGTGGCAGCTCGTTGATACGTTGCTCCTGCGTTCTTCAGCCCAAAAGGCATGACCCGATAACAAAATGTTCCGACTTCTGTGATGAACGTTGTCTTCTCCTTGTCTTCAGGAGCCATCAGTACTTGGTTGTAACCTGAGAATCCGTCCATGAATGATAGGAGTTGATGGCCTGCTGCATGATCCACTAGCACGTCGATGTGTGGTAGTGGAAAGTTGTCTTTAGGGCTTGCTTTGTTGAGATCCCGATAGTCTACACACACTCGGATCTTTCCATCTTTCTTTGCGACTGGGACTACATTGGCGATCCATTCTGGGTAATCTACCACTTCGAGGAACCCTACGTCGAGCTGTTTCTGAACTTCCTCTTTGATCTTGTCCACGATGTCTGCTTTCATTCTTCGGAGCTTCTGCTTCACCGGTTTCACGTCTTCATAAAGTGGTATGCGGTGTTGGATGATTTCTGGATCAATGCATGGCATATCTTTATAGGACCATGCAAAAACATCTTTGTTTGCTTTTAAAAGTTTAGTCAGATTTTCACGTTCTAAATCATTTAAACTTTTTCCGATTAAAACAATCTGAGGATCTTCTTCTATGTCAAGGTTTATTTCAATCGTTTCTTCTGCAGCAAGTTCCTTAAGGCCTTCGACAATGGCATCCCCAAGTCGTCAAATTTTCTACGAGGTGGAGAAGTAGTGGCACTCCTTGCTTGTGATGATTGTTGACTTTGTTTAGGAGAAATGAGTTCTCTTGATGAGCATTTTGTCCTTGAGTTTGACGTGCTTGCATGGCTCTTGTTTTGAATAGACTTTTCTGCAGCTTTCCAACCGTCCATGAATGCCCTGTTTACCCTTTCTCCTTCTTCTTGCAAGCTTTTCAGATTAAGGGGTTCGATTGTCGCATAAGTTTCGACTTCTGCTGTGAGGTCTTCAAGTTGTTGCCCCAATTGTATCAGTATATCACGAAGATCGTCTATCTTTAGATGAACTGACTCATTGAACCTTCTTGGTGGGTTAGTCATTCTTAATTATGGTGAATATGAATATGTTGTATTCAAGAGAACAAAGTCAGTTCGAACCCCTTTATCAAGTAAAACAAGCAATGCGTTGCTCGTATGCACATAATCCCTAACACGCGATAGACGCTCAATTTGCCCATTCACATTGTAAAACATGTAGAAAAGGATGAGTAAAATAAGAATGAGTTATTTTATTAAAATCCTAAGTGTCATGGATAAAATCACAAACTCAAGTCATAAAATAAAATAAGAATAGAAAGCAAGCACCCCTCATCCTTTCGTTACAATGTCGCTCATGTATCTTCATAAAGAGATTTACATTTCAAGCATAAAGAAATCTAGTCTAAGTCTTCGAATTTTCAAGTCTTTTCGTCTTTCTTGATCGTCTTTGCGCCTCATGCATCTTTCTTGATCATCTTTGCATCTCACGCGTCTTTCTTGATTAGATCTTGCGCTTAGAATCTGAGTAGTAAAGACACAAAGAAAGAAAACTAGTTACATTAGATTCTTCTTTTAGCTTTTCTAGGTTTCCTCGATTTTACTCCTTTAAAACTATTAAGTTTAGCCTCAAAATTTCAAAATTGTTCACATGTTTCATGACATTTTAAAACTTTGAATGGATAAACTGAGCGCCTAGAAATATCTATATGCATACATGTATTTATCATATATAGTAGTCAAGTAAAGGGCTTCGTGACGTGGCTTTGTTGCTCGACAGGACGAGACGAGGCAACGGCTTGGTAGAATTGACTTTTTGGTTTTTGTTCTAAAGTTAGAAATGGCTTAAGAGAGAGTTGTTCCACCGACAAGGATACTATCCCAAAAGGGATCTCCTGATGTAAGGGGAGCTCTCAATTGGACATCCCCCTCACCTCTATTTCAAAATCCCTCATTTTCAATAGTAGGGGATATTTGAAAAGAAGAGAGGGTTAATCCGGGTTTTTTTCCTGTTGTTTTTCTCAACTCTCAAATCACACAAAAGTCTTCAAGGCAAGGGTTGAGGGTGTCATTCACATTGACTACCCTTAGCACATAAAATATAGATGTGTGAGCTTCATCCAACGATGTATACCCACACACCTTCACATTGGAGCTCCAAGTCTCATGCAAATAATCAATTAATGTGAACATGGAGTATGAATTAAAGCGTAAGAAAGTTTAAATACTTGGCCAAAATTACTTTCAAGTCAAACGTCGAATGTCCCCAGTAGAGTCGCCAGAAAACTGTGATCGATTTTTAAAAAAAAGATTTTAGATCAACTAGTTTGAAAATTCTGGGACACTCTTTAAAAATTTTATTTTTTGAAAACGTGAGGGGAATTAATTTTAATGTTGAAAAAATTTAAGTTTTAAAAACGAGGCTTTATAGACAACTCCATATCTTACCTTCCCGTCGAATCTGGGAGAGATTGGGAGTTTTTTAATGGGAAATATGTCATAGGCCTTTTTTAACTTTTTTCAGTATTAATTAACCTCACGACTAGAGAGTCGCCACCTAATTTCAAAAATTAGGAATTTAAGAGATGTGAGTTCGGCGTTTGGTTACGTGTGGGAAAGGGTTTTTTAGACGCTATGTCCCACAACGCCCCTAAGGTCTCTACTAATTAATTTTGGCCTTTCATTAAAACATTTTTACGCTTTACATTTTAGGATTTTCCATTTTAAACATTTAATGAGTTTGCATGAGATAAACAAATAAGCAAAGAAAACGAGAGCAAATAATTCACACATAAAGTTATCCTAAAAATCAAAACTAGACAAATTATTAATCAAAAATTAATTGGCCTAAGTCTAGATTAATTTTTAAGAAACTTTAGTGAATTATTTAAAGGTCTAAAATTTTATTGGGGTTTTTTATTTAAATAAAAATAATGAAAATAAAAAAAATAAAAAATAAATAAATAAATAAATAAAAAGTCCTATGTCTAAAGAAAATTCTAAGTCTAAGTTTGGGCTAAGTTCAATTTTAGTTAGGGTTTAATTTTAAATTTTTTTTCTAACCTAGTATCAAGCAAGCCACAAACTATTAACTAAGCAAAATACAAAATGTCAAACAAAACAAATCCTAAGACTAAAGAAAACAGAAAATAAAATAATAAATAAATAAAAAGATAAATAAACAAATAAGCTCGGTCCTCCATCCTCGGTCCTAGGTCTTCTGATGCTCGGTCCTTGGTCCTCATTCCTCAGTCCTAAGTCCTGGATCCTCGGTCTTGGGTCTGCTTCAGGTTTTCAACATGACCCTATTCTAACTTATTTATGGGGATCTAAATGGATCCCAAATTGCATAAAAAAATCCAAAATTTTTATTAACATATAAGTATACATTTATATATGCAAAATACTTAAATCTAACCATTCAAAAATATGAAATAAATAAATAAAACTATAAAAAAAAAAAGATTTTTTTTTATTATTTTTTTTAATTAATTTTTTTTTATACTTGCTGTTTTTTTGTTATACTTTAGAGTCTTTTTAAATGACCAATTCAAGGGCCGATTTTGATTTTAAAAAGAAACTTTTTTCTTTTTGATCAAGGACCTTTTATTTACATTGAAGTTTTTATCTTATTTTTTTAGTTATGTTTTATTATGTTACATATATACATACAAAAAAAAAATAAAGAAAATCCTACACGCCTATCAAAATAGCAAACTTAAGAGAAATAATGTATGGAATTTGAGTGCAAGATAAAATAAATAAAAAAACAATTTCTAATTCAAATTGAAATATATAAAAAATAAATAAAATATGCAAAGAGGCTTACAATGGGTTGCTTCTTTGCAAAGAGGAATAGAAATTCTAAACAAAAGGCTTATGACCCAACAAAACTAGTTGGAGCTCTTGTTTAGATTCTTGAAAGAAAGAGGGCAGATTTTTAGATAAAATGCAATAGAGAAGGTAGAAAGGAGAGGTAGAGAAGGTTGAAGGTCGAAAGTTCAAGTCCCTTGCTAGGGTGTTAAGAGGGGTATTTATAGGCAAAGCTATGAAACCCTAGGGCCCAAAGGCCCATTTAACAAACTTGACCGTTGGAAAGAAAACTATTTTAAACATTTACAAATGTTTAAAATAATGGAGCAATCTCCACATTGACATGTCACTAAATCAAGTTTTCAATCCAATGGGATTTAATCTTTATTTAATAATGATGTATTACTTGGTCATTTTAATTTTATAATTAAAAAATAACCAAGTCTTCAATCTTTTCTTCTACACACGTTGAAACTTTCTCTCTTGCCACTTCCTCCTCTTTTTTAGCAACTTCTTTTATTTTCTTTTGACCGCACATGATAGTATCGTCATTTCAAGATTTGTGGTTGTCACCATCAAGAAGCGTTGCCTTCACCTAACTCTTTTAACATTTGATTTCATGGGTCAAATCTTGGGCATGGGTCGGTCCATTAGTCGGGTGACCGGTCGGATCCGTCAATTGTATCCTTTCCTTGGCCTTACTTCGGGTTGATTTGCCTTTGATTTGGATCTTCCTATCTCTATTCACAAATCTGATCCGGATCTTGCATGTGGATCTTGGATTGACCCATTTCCCTTTATCCTACAAAAGAAATAAAATTAAAACAAACAATTAAAAAAAGCAATTATATTATTATTAATTATTCCTATTTCTAAGGAACAATTATAATTATAATAAAATACTAACTAACTTAATCAGATTGCAAAATCTAATCTAACTAATCTAACAAACTAATCTAATTAAAAGAAAACAAAATATACCTAACGAAATTTTATAAAAAACGATAATATATATTTTGTAAATAATTTTTTTTAATTTTTAATTTTTTATAAATACCCAAGGTAATTAATTAAATAAAACCTTGAATATTTTAAGTATAATAACTTCTCTAAGTGTTGTAACATAGACAAATTACTACCTTAACTTTATTAAGAAATCCAAAATCAATTATTTTCAAAAACTCAATTGTTCTAAAAATAATCGTCTTTAATATAAATCATGCAATGAGTCCGTAAATGAATTCGAGAAAATTTTATAGACTCAGATTTATGAAAAGCATAAACTATAAAATTAGGTGTGAAAAATGAGTGTCTACAGGACTAGGTACCAGACTTTATTTCTCTCAAACTCGTTTAATTCCTCTTGCATTGCTAGGATCCAATCGGGATCTGACAATGCTTCATCCACCTTTTTCGGCTCAATTTGTGATATGAAAGCTGAGTTTTCATAGTGTTCCAAATTTTGTTGCCTAGTTCGGACGGGTGAGGATATGTTACCTATTACTAGTTCAAGAGGATGATTTTTGTTCCTTCTGAAGTTTATCCGAGACGTGTCTATCAAGCTTTCGGTTGGCTGATCAAGGTTAGACTGATCGGTAGGTTGAACAGAGTCAGACCGACCGATTTCTTCAGTCGAAACTGAAGAGTCAACTTTCTGCGATAAGGCAGCTTGAGCAGGCTGAGATTCAGCATCAACCGCTTGGTCATTGACAAATCGTCTAAAAACCGGAACCTCGTCTTCATCATCAAAATAGATATTGAAGTTTTCCATTCTTTTGTGAAGGTCGAAGGGTAATGCAGTGTTTCGTTCAACCAATTCATCAAAAACAACGTGGGCTGTTTCTTCAACTGTTAAAGTCCTAGTATTGTATATCCTATAGGCTTTACTTACAGCTGAATATCCCAACATTATTCCCTCATCGGATTTAACATCAAAAGCGGTCAAGTAATTCTTGCCGTTGTTGTGAACAAAACATTTGCTACCAAAAATTCCAAAATACCGTATGTTTGGAACTCGATCATAGTATATTTCAAAAGGAGTTTTGGAAAAGCGTTTAGTTACTAAAGATCGGTTTTGAGTATAGCATGCGGTATTGATAGCTTCAGCCCAAAACTTTTGAGCAATACCCGAATCAGCTATCATTGACCTTGCGGCTTCCTTGAGAGTTCGGTTTCTTCTCTCAGCCATGCCGTTTTGTTGAGGAGTTCTGGCACTAGACAACTCGTGTCTAATACCGGAATCATCAAGAAAAGTTGTTAAATTGCTGTTTATAAACTCAGTTCCTCTATCACTTCTGATCTTGTTTACTCGAATAGATTTTTCATTTTGTATTCTCAAAATCAGTTTGATCAGGTTTGGAGTTGCTTGATTTTTAGAAGCTAGAAATGTTACCCAAGTAAATTTGGAATAGTCATCAATAACTACCATAGTATAATACATGCCTCCTAAGCTGGTTACTTTAACCGGACCAAACAAATCCATATACAAAAGTTCCAAACACCGTTCAGATTGATAATTTCCTTTACTTTTGAAAGATGACTTTATTTGTTTGCCCATTTGGCATGCAGCACATACTTTATCTTTGGAAAACTTAACATTTGGAAAACCGTGAACTAGTTCTTTGGAACATATAAAGCTTATTGTTTTGAAATTCAAGTGGTTTAACCGTTTATGCCAAAGCCAGTTTGGATCATTTCCGGCTATCATGCACACAGGTTTTTCAAAATCAGTTTTCCAATTAACTTTGTGAATATTTCCCATTCGGTTACCGGTTAAGAGGATGTCATTTTGCTGATTCTTAACTAAACATGCATTTTTATGAAATTCAACTTTATAACCCACATCGCACATTTGACTTATACTCAATAGATTAAAATGCAGTTCTTCTACCAGTAGTACATTATTTATGGATAGGTTACCATGGACAATCTTACCCTTGCCCACGGTTTTACCTTTCGAGTTGTCACCGAATGTTATGATTGCTCCGGTTTCATACTTGATGTCGGTTAGTAGCTCATCGTTGCCGGTCATGTGTCTTGAACATCCGCTGTCCAAATACCATTCCGAGTTCTTTAGCCGGTTGCTTCTCCTAACCTATAAAAGAAATTATTTACACCTTTTTGGTACCCACATTCAGTTGGGTCCATGGTTGATTAGTCCCTTTGGGATCCAGACTTGGATAAGTCGGATCACTTTCCCGGTATTTGTTCTTATAATGTTTGGCTTAATTTCTTGACCTTTGCTCAAGAATGCCTTATGTTGTGGTGATGAGTTTCTTTGAGACCGAAATCTGTTTGTTTTATTTTGTTTCCGATTGGCTTTCCTTCTCTCAGGATGAAGCCAGTTTTCCGATTCAGTCGGACTTACATATTTTAGTTTCTTCTTCCGGTTTTAAGTCATTTTTGGTTGTTGAACTCTTGACAAATCTTATGAATGAAAGATTGTTTTTAGTAAGTTTCATCCTGTTAGGTTGTTTTGATTCGTTTTGTTTGTTTGGTTCGTAACCGATACCAGATCTACATTTAGGATGTCTTTTATAGTTACACATCTGTTTTACGGCTTGACGAGATCTCTCCCACGCAGCCGTAACATACAATGATCGTTCATCAGTTTCAATTACCGGTTGAACTATCTCCTCATTATCTAAGGATAGTTCATCCGGTTCATACATTGCGGTTTCACATGTCTTAACAACGATACTGCTTGACTCTACGGTTTTAGATTCTACCGGAGTCGGTATGTATGCAGATATGTTTTTGAACTCAGCGACCATTTCGTTGAGTGCAGAAATCAAATCTTCTTTAGTAAACTCATCGGAAGAAAAATCAAATACCTCTTCGTCGTTTGCCATGAAACAGGTTACCCTTTCTTCATTATCTTCGTTGTCGGAGTACGCCCACTCGCTTCCTCCGTTGGATGCGATGAGTGCTTTCTGAATCTCCTTTCCTTCGTCAGCATGTTGATCGTCGCTTCTTTGGTAGTCATTCCGTTGGTTGTCATTTCTCCGGTAGTTGTTCCCTTGGTAGTTGTTACCTTGATACCGATTGCCTTGGTAGTTGTTGCCTTGATAGTTACCTTCCGGTTTTCTATCGTCTCTCCTTGGTTTTCTGCATTCTGACCTGAAAAGTCCAAAACCGTCACAGTTATAGCATCTTTTATTTGATTTATCTACGTAATTATAATTAAAGTTGTTGTTAGATGGTGGCTGGCTCTTCTTCATGAATCTCCTAAATTTCTGAGCTAGCATCGCCATCACATCTTCACTGATCTGATCAGCGTTTTTGACTGGAGCCGGAACGGTTGATACTTGGACCGCCGGTTCCACCGATGTAACCAAAGCTCTGGTTGCGGTTGATGTGGATGCTTCATCTTCGATCCGGGACTTAATCTCGAACTCGTAGGCTTTTAGATCCTCAAACACATCATGCAGCTTCATCTGCCCGAGGGTGCTTGATTCCCTCATCACCATGGTCTTGATATCCCATATGCTTGGCAGTGATCTTAAGGCTTTGATGATTACTTCTCGGTTGTCGTACTTCTTTCCGAGTTGTTGAAGCTCGTTGACTACACTTGTGAACCGGTTATCGAATTCCTTCATGTTTTCCCCCGGTTACATCCTGATGTTTTCGTATTTCTGTGTAGCCACCAAGATTTTGTTCTCCTTTGTTCTTTCGTTTCCTTCATGGATCTGAATGATCATTTCCTAGGCTTCATTTGCATTGTCACAGTCTGATATTTTGTTCAAGGTGTTGTCATCTATAGCCTTATAGATGTGCCTCATGCAATGGTTGTCCAGGTTACTCCGTCTTCGATCTTCATTTGTCCATTGGTCTGGCTCCTTGTTGATCTTGATCGGTCCCTCTTTTAGGACTCGGCTCATCTCATCATCTAGAGTGATCAGATGTAAATACATCTGTTTCTTCCAACTGTTAAACGCTTCACTATTTAGCATTGGCGGCTTGTCGTTGTGGTTCATGCTTCCCATCTTCTTTGGTTGCTTGAGTGCTAAGAACCTCGCTCTGATACCACTTGTTAGGATCGGGGACGCCCTTGGAGGACCGGGGTGTTTCCGGTTTCAGGAAGGGTGGCCTCTTACACAACACACAATACGTTGGTGATAGTCTGGTTATAGACTATAACTGTTCTTAGCACTTCGCAAACTGTCACAGACTCTTGAACCGGGTTCAAGGGAGGAAATGTCCGTTTCTGTCTGAAGCAACTTATGCGACTTAGATGATGTTTAAAAGGAGTCGGTTTTAGAGATATGAGTGAACCGGTTTTGGATATACGGAGTAAGATTGTTTTGGTTAGGTTAAGTGAGTAAGCAGTAAATGAAGGAAATAACATGAGACGAGATTTTTTATGGATATTCGGAGCAAACCCTTCTACGTCACCCCTTCTTCTCAGGTTATGAGAAGGATCTCCACTAACTTTCAAAGTTACAGCAATTACGATTCCGGTCGAGCCCAACTCGCTACTCGCCGGTTACACCAATTCACTCTTGATGTAATACACAACACAATACAAACACACACAGACAAAGCTTCTGGTTAATGACACACCGGTTTTGGATCGCGCGTAAGATTTCTTTATCTCTCTAAGATTTTCGTAACTTGTGTCGCTTTTAATGAGGTCGCTTCATCTTCCTTTTATAGTAAATGAGATCCCAACGGTCACTTTCTTCTCTCTCCGTGAGATTGGTCAATTCAGCATCACGCCGGTGCAGGGAGGTTGCTTGCACGCTTCACCTTCCTCAACACTTGGCAAGCATGCAGACACTTCTGAGTGTAGGATGACGTAACCGGTTTTCAGATTCGAACACGTGTCAGGCATGCACCATCCGGCTGTCAAGGTCAGATCAGTAAATCATCATTACTTTCCTCGCATGCTTCTGATCGAATCTTATCTTCTTTTATCTCTTCGAGACACGTTTATTTCGTCATATTACGTCATCTCTGCAGTTTGTAGTTTCCGGTTATTTCTTACATAGTATAGTCCGGCTGGAATGTAAACTTGTCTTTGCTAGCCGGTCTCTTGAAGGAGTTAAAACCGGTTCCTCTGATCTTGACTTGATCACTTGGAACTGTATTTCTTTGAAGTGTTCTTCAGCCGGTTTATGAGGCTCCAGCCGGTTTGTGCAATTCGATCTGTTCCTGCACGTAGAAGTTAATAGTTGTTTAGTTCCTCTGGCCGGTCCCAAAAATTAACCTTACTTAATTTTTCTATCAATTTCTCCCTTTTTGATTATTTAGAATAAATATTCAAAACTTGTAATGTATGGCCGGTTCCAAAAAAATTTAACTTACTTAATTTTTCTATCAACTTTTCTCACAAGTACTAGATTCTTAGCGAGATTCTGGGAAAATCAGTTCTGGATAGGGAGAAGAGCTACTACTACACACAGTAAGTCTTTGAGATGATGATTACCATCACGGTTGGCACCCCGATGAACTGGTCCTGGATCATCTTCAGCAATCTGAAGAGAATGATCACTGTCAACAAAACCGACTATGCTCCTCAGCTGAGCGGTTTTTGCGCTAGTCTTAACATCCACTCCGGCCCATGTGTCACTCTCTATCCGAAGCACGTACTAACCAAGGAGAGAGTTCAAGAGATGATCGACAGATGAGACAAGACAACGACTAAGAAGACCTCAACCGTTGGGTCATCCAACGTTTAATGCTTTCTTGTCTTTTCTCTTAACCAAACCATGCCATTTCCTTTTCTCATTTTACCGAACCGGTAATTTTGTTGTACTACCGGTTTGGTACACACTTAATGAAAATCATTTCCTTCCTCTTTTAGCCAAATCTTGAGTCAATAAAAACATTAATACTCTGAAATATTCTACACCAAATAATCTCAAATCATTCTTGGAAAACAGACATATTTATTTCCCAAAAGGCGTGCCTAGTCCGGATAGACTAGTCAGTCTACATCGCACCTTTCCAAACAGGACATTCTCTTGAAAAAGGCATCAAGCATTTATTGACAATACATAAACGGTCAGATTTTTCAAAATATTCTCATTAAATGCCTCATAACCGCCTGCACTATATAATGACATCATTCCTCTTCAACCAAATCACATTTTGAAATCATCTATCTCTCTCTATACTTTGAACTCTCACTTCTATATCACAGTCCTCTCTCTGTCCTTCAAAATGAATGTTGAAATCCGAAACTCCATCATCGTCGATTTCGAAACAGCCCTTGAGAACAGACTCATCATTGTCTTAATCGAACCTCTGATCCAATCCGATCTTCAAACATTCCTTGAAGGATCGAACACCATCCTCGAAGAGGAGGTGCACGAATTCTTCAATAACGCACAAGTGAGGGATGATGGAAACATCACCACTTACATTGATTGTGAGTTCTACCGGCTCACTTAAGAGTCTTTTGCAGAACTGTTCAACCTTCCAACCGAAGGGTTCTATGATTTTCCTTCCCCTCCGGTTGAATCAAATGAGCGTTATGCGTACATTCTCTCCGGTAGCAGACACAAGGTTGGATGCTGCGGCCTGAAAGATGAACTGGACCCCACTTCTAAGTCCTCCAGGACTTGATCCAGCGATCAATCCTGGGTCGAATGGCGAATCAAAATTACTCTCGGGAAGTGAGTGATATCATGATCGCCATAATAAGCCTCTCACCCATAAACTGGGCCACTCTCATTTTCAACAGCCTAAAAAGACATATCACGACTCGCAAGAGAAGAATCAGATTCGCTCCTCAAATCACGCGGTTCATTCGTTCGGTCATTCCAAATCTCGGACCCGGAATCCCGGTAGGACCGGCAAACACGCTAACCAACAATATGCTGAAAAGCTGGATTGCAAGAATCGAAAGCTGGACCGGCCACACCGTGGAGGATTGGGACTTGAAGATAACTGAGATGAATCTTCGCGAATGATAAAATTTCTCTTCTTTCGATTCATTCACGGTCATATCGGTCATTCTGTTGTACGACCGGGTGACCATTTATTTTATCATCACTTTCGGCTTAATATATAATATTTTCAATCTTTCTAATCTTCCGGCTTACCACAAACTTTCTGAACTAACATAATCTTCCGGCTTAACACAAAACTTCCAGCTCACCATAATTTTGCAGCTCAACATAAAATTTCTATTAAACATAAAAGTTTCCGGTTAACCAAAACTTCGGCTCAACATATTATCTTCCGGCTTAACATAAAGTTCTGGCTCACCATCTCTTTTCAGTCCAAAAAAAAAACTCTGCTAAAAACTTTAAAATCAACCGCCAACAGTTTTCGCCCCTAGGTTACCGCTCAAATTTACCACCCTCAATCTATCGCCAATAGTTTCCGCAATAACTTTTGGAGAGAAGTTTTGGCGCCAAAAACTCGGAACGACGTGACGGTTCATTTTCTTAACCGTCAAGAAACCGCTCTCTATATAAACTAGAAGTTGAATCACTCTTCATCATACGCTCTCTCTCTCTAAAATCTCTTAACGAATTCTTGCATCTTATTGTCTCAAGATCTTCCTCCCTTTCCATTCCAATCCACCAAGGGACGTGATAATGCGTTGTTCACTTACATCTTGCAGATCGACTTCATGGACATCGAAGAAAACGGGACCATTGAGTTCAAAACACTGATCGGACAAATCAAAGATACTTGTTTGGAGTATTTTCTGGGTGGCTCGTTCGTCGTTCATCAGGATGCTGTTAATGAGTTCTTCGAGAATGCAAGTCTACAAAAAAGGAAAATTACGTCGACTGTTTGTGGCGTAGAATTCAAACTTACGGAGGAAATATTTTCCAAAGCTCTTCAACTACCCTCTAATGGCCGCGACTACAGAACAAGGCTTTCTGGAGAAGACTCTAAAGTGGTTCAGCAAGTACTCTCTCATAACCCGGCTGACCGATTAGAGAAAACCGAAAGAAGGGCAAACTCAAACCGGAGTTCAGAGGGCTCTTGGACATTGTATCAAAATCTCTCCAAGGCAAAGGCGGCAACTTCGACAACTTAACCCGGTTGAAGTTCGAAATAATGGATGGGATAGTCTGAGGTGACAAAATTGATTGGGGTTGCGTACTATTTGAGCAACTATGCGATGTGGTTGCTGGGACAAAGGATCGAGTTCTAGCCTATGCTATGCCGATTGGGAAATCCTTCAACACCTACAAATCTAAATCGGTGAAGGTACTCCTCTATCCTCCTCCAACATTATGAACGCTGAGAATGTAAGGACCCGGATTGAAAACCCGGTCAAGGAAAGTGTCCCTAGAACCAAGGCTTCTACGGAAGCGGACCGGCTGTACCGGAGGAAGAAGGCCCCAAAGAAGCCAAGCCGAAGGGTAAGGGAAAGTAAAAGGCGACAAAAGAGAAGAAGGGGAGAGTCAAATATGTGGCTAAAAAAACAAAGAAGCCTGCTACGAAGAAAGCGACCAGCAAGACCAACGACTCCGAGAAAACTCCATCTCTCGAGGCATCCCCTCGTCCAAACGATTCGTTGATAAACCCTTTTTCTATAAGGGTTATGATTCCAATTCAGGTATTCTCATCCCCGATCATAGAATTGGAGGGAGCCGGACCGATTCCTTCCTCACGACAAGCCGAATCCTCGGGAAGCTGAGTCACACGAGCTCAATCTAAGAAAAATTATGCTGAAGAGGTTAGTGCTCACTCTCTTCCTAATCCCGAACCTAGAGATTCTACTCCTAGAAATGTTAGGGATTCGATAGATTATGTCCGTCCGAGGACTTCAGAAGTAATAGGTGATGTAGTACAAGATGTCAATTGGGCTCCTGAAGACGAGGTGACAAGTAGTCATGGGGTAACCGGTCAGGTCGATGAAACTAACCAAGGAAATATTGATCCGGCCAAAGAAACGACAAATGTTGAAAAAGATATAGGGGCTGAAATCCCTCCGCTGAAAGAGGGAAATAATGTAGAAAGAGGCTCGTCCGGTCCGGTTGAGGATGCAATTCCCCAAACCAATCCAAATCCGGCTCATGTAGAGCCATCTATCCAAAATGATACACCGAAAGGTCCGAAGAAGAAGCTCTGCCCGAAAATCCTTTGGTGCAAGGAGGAAGTAATACGAAGAATAGTTCAACTAGTCTGTTTGGGAACGAAACATTCATTTGTCCGGATCCTTAGGACTCAATCATTTCCGAAAATCCACCAGAACAACAACTGCCAGCCTACCAGACAACTGAAGAGCAAACAAGGGATCATGTAAGAAGGATCTTGGGTGTTATGGGGGATCGAGCCCTTGAAATATCCAACATCTTCTATGAGTGGTGGACACTTAGAAGTGAAACCCCTTTCGAACAAATGTTTCCGATAACCCTCCAAAATGAAGAATGGATGAAGATAGTTGATAATGAAAGAACGGTTTTCCAGCTGGCGAAAACAAACAACATTCTTCTAGCCATGAGCCGGAGTAAACTTGTTGAAAGACATGCCAAAGTGTGGGCATTAAAAGAACTTTTGGAGGCGTCCAAAGATATGAATCTAAGTGAAGGGGAAATGAAGGCCCGAGATTCCATTCTGGGAATTATCACGTCCATTGAGGAAGAGATAGCCGAAATGGAAAAAGCAACGTTGGAGGCAAACCGACAGCATAATATGTTTCCACCGTCGCAAGAGTTATGCAGATTTGAGGCCGGCCAATGCTCTAGACACCCAAATTCTCAGTCGGAACATGTTGAGCAAAATCCTCCAAGCAAAGAGGACGGTCATACGGCTTCCCCCTCCACAAGTAAGACCATCATTAATTCTGAAAATACCAACCCGATTAATCGGGAAGAGCCTAAAATATCCTTGTTGGTCCACTCTCCTCACTCGGTTGTTCCGGTTTCGGAAGCAATAAAATACCTCATCAAGAATACGGTACACGAAGCAATGTCCGACTGGAAAATGATATTTGAGGCAAGGGCTTCCTCGTCGGATAACAGAATTGAAAAAGTGGATAACAAGGTTGACAGGGTGGAGAACCGAGTTGAGAAAGTTGACAACACAACCTCTCAAATGCTTCAAATGCTGCAAATTCTCACAGCTCAAGTTGGAGAGATAGCGGAGGTAAAAGCCACGACAACTGAAGCGCAAATTTGATCAGACGCTGAAGCGGCTAGAATATTCCATGAAGACAAACTTGGCAGAGAACAGCGGTTGATTGAGTTGGAAGAAAGAGATCGGCAGCTAGCCTCTGAATGGGCCGACAAGGAAGATGAAAAAGATTCTGAAAATGAAAGGGCAAATGCTAGAGCGGCTAATATTATTCAACAACAACTTATTCTTGACACGGCTCAAGACGATACTACTGCAAAGAAATGCCCTCCCCATACAAGGAGTGTAACCAGGGCAAATGCAAAGAAAAAGAAGAAGGATCAAGCAACCGGGCTGTTAACCTTAATCACATAAACAAACATTGAAACGACTCCGACCCGATCCACTTCTTGTTCCAACGAACCCTTCTATCACCAAGGCTAGACAAATGGATGATGATGTTATTTGAATATGATATAGATTATATGGTACAAAAGTCTATCAAATGAAGTGTTGTCGTAAACTTCCTCGCTGACCAACCCATCATTGTTGAGTCAAAAGAAAACTCGAATTCTCTGATAAGGGAATTATGAGTATAACATCAGACATATTTAAATTGATGTTTGATGAAACTTCTGGAAATTGGGGTTAAGGAATTGAAATTTTTAGTGGACCTAAAAGGGACGTACAACCCAATATCCATAAAACTTGAATATCCTGTCACCAATAACGAGACTAAATAAGAGGCATGCCTCTCAGGTCACAAATTAGCATATGAAAAAGGGGAAACTAAGTTAGAATTTATTAGTGACTCTAACTTGGTTATATCCCAAGCCAATGACACATGAAAAGTGAAAGGGGAAAACTTGAAACCCTACCAAGCCCACTTGACCAAACTCATGAACAAATTCGATCGAGTATCATTTGTCCACGCTCCAAGAAGCTAAAACTGCTTCGCGGATTCTCTAGCTACTTTGTCAGACAAGACTCAAATTCCCGAATGAATTAAAATGAAACCTCTAAAAATACGACAAAAGCAATGACCTTCTTTAGAAAAAGAATCAATAACTTCCTGTGAAAATGCTGCTAAACATTGGTACGATACTCTTTAGAAGTATATTGAGTATGGAGAATATTCTTCCCACTTCTGAGCTAAGGAACGACGGGCATTATACCAGTATTCCATCAATTATGCTTGGATCGCCAACATGCTTTACCGCCAATCTTTCGGCGATCAAAACATGATCTACATAGATAATCCAAAATCCAAGAAGATCATGGAAGAAGTATATGTAGGACATGCGGCCCATATACGAATGGAATGACTTTAGCCAAGAAAATACTCTGTTTAGGATATTATTGGCAAACCACGAACAATAATGTGTGAGCTATGTAAGGATCTATCATCAATGCCAAATATATGATAACCCAAAGCATACACCAACCTTGTTCCTTTACAATATGACATCCACTTGGCCCTTTTCTATATGGGACATTAACATCATTGGGAAAATTTATCCCCATGTGTCAAATGGATAGAAGTAGATACTCTTCACCATAGACTACTTCAATAAATGGTTTGAAGCATCCTCCCAAAAGGTCTTGAAATTATTTCAAGTAGAAAAGTTCATCCAAACTAGTATCATCACTAGATATGGAGATCCTCACACCCTAATTTCAGACAATGGTCCACACTTCCAAGAAAAATTATTGCAATTTCTCTACGAGTTCAAGATCGAGGATCAAAAATCATCACCCTATAAATCCCAAACTAATGGTGCGGTCAAAGCGGCAAACAAAAACATGATTATGATCATCAAAAAAAATGATCAACACGTATAAGGATTGACATGAGAAGTTTCCATACACCTTATGAGGATATCGTACAACTGCTCGAACCTCGACGAATGAAATTTCCTACTATATGGTTTACGTCATGGACATTGTACAACCCATTAAAATCGAGATTTTAACCCTAAGAATACTCTTGGAGAGCCATGTTATTGAAGAAGACTAGCTCAAATCTTGATATGACCAACTAACATTGATGGAGGACAAGTGGTTAAACGCTTTGTGTAAAACCCAATCCAACTAAAAATGCATGTCAGATACCATCAACAAAAATCTCAAAGAAGGTTATCTAGTTCTTAAACGAACCTGGGAACTCTTAAACTCTAGGGAAAAGTTTCGACCCCAATGGGAATGACCCTTCATAGTTAAGAAAATCATCTTTAGATGAGTTGTCGGCCTATCTAATATAGTAGGCGAATAGTTCATTGCGCCAAGAAATCTCGATGTGCTTAAAAGATATTTTGTATAATATCAAGCTACGCGTAGAATGGTTTAAAGCTCGGCCTTAAAAGAAGCTTATTTCAATAAAATCCAATCTCAAGTTTTGTAATACTTGTAACATAGACAAAGGACACATGTCCAAACTATGGAGACCTAACTCTTCTCAATGTAAAAAAAAAGGAGATAAAATATGTAGGCAACCTCTATGTTTGCGGGTCTGATCTCACATATATAAATAAAACCCTAGTCCATTTTTAAAGAGAAAGAGAAAATTTTTTTGAGAAAGGAAGAAAGCCTCGATCTCATCCTAAAACCGATGTGACAAATTTTAGGAAACAAGTAGGGGCACAAACTAAGAACATCGCTCCCATTCGAGTGATATTCTCAAAAATAAAATGAGGATTTTACAATTACCCTAATTCAAGATATATCAGTCATAAGCTTTTTTTCCTTTATAAATGTTTATCCTAAGAGTAACCCTCCATTGTAGGTTTTGAAGAAAAAGAACAGGAATAAACCCCATAAAAGCGAGGCTTAAAGCCCCAAATTGAGAAAGGACACATCATCTTTACTTTTGTAAAAGATAGAGGTTTGAAACTTGATGCTTTGGGAAGAAAAACTTTACAAAAATGAAAACGACAAAAAAGAACCAGAATAATCCCCGAAATCTCTAAAACAATTGAAAAATATTCCTATGATGGTTGAGGTATTGAAATCACCATTCGTTCTCACTCAGACTCTAGTCATGATTATTACGGTAAGACCATAATATACCGATTCTACCAGATATACCCCAAAAATAAAAAATAAAATGGCATAAGTGGTTTAGGTATTGAAATCACCGGCTGTTGCTCACTTAGACTCTAGTCTTGATTATTACGGTAATGACAAAGATGTACCGATTCTACCAGATATACCCGCGAGTCAACAAAAGAAAAAAAGATAGAAAATGGAAAATGAAAACCCAAAGAATAAAGTTGATAAACCTCTCCAAAAATGTTTAGGATGAGTGGACTTTCAAGAAATGTGGTTCAGGGCCGAAAAACCAAAAAATAATTTGCATTATTTTGTTAAAACATCAAAGTTTTGACTATTGTAACCACCTAAAATGTCTCATAGCTTAGAACGTGACTTTTTAAGGTGCACATGACAATATGAGACCTGGAGCCGTTTGTTGGTTCGACAAATTTAACTTTGGTTTATGCGTCTGTGATTCCTGAAGATCCTATAACTTAGCACGTGGAAATATAGGACTAGAGCGACACAATAAAAATCAACCTCGTTTTGCGTACCAAGCATTGTTTTAAATAAAACATTATTTTAAAAGATTTTGATAATACTTGGCAACTTTTAAAAATAATCGTATACAAACGATTAATTTTTGTTCAAATTTTAATAATTTAGGGATTTGTTTTAATCGAATGACAATAAACCCAATTTAAATTAACCTAACAAGATTAATTTAAGAAAATATTATTTATTTGAAAAGATAGAGTCGCCAATTGATTGTATGAAAATCAATAAAAAAAATTGTGTACGTATAAAAATATATTTTACACTAGAGTTTTATTTGGTTTGAAATTTAGTGATACTCGGGAAAGGGCTTTCGCGTTATGTCCTCCATACCTATTTGAAAACTGTCTCTACATTATAAACTTTATTTTTTTTAGAAAAAATGGTTGTATCACGTTTGAGAGCTTAACCAATTATTCTTCGGGTCTTAATCATGTGTCTAAGTTTTAGCATTATTTAAATAATTAAACAACAATATTGAAATGTTGGTACATATTGCAGATGATCATTAGGGAGGATTACACATGAGGATAATCAGTCATTTTAAGGAAGTTAGGGTTTAGAAATAAATTTTAAACGAAGCCTTAGATAAAATTATTTGGGAGATATCACAAAAACATTTTAAAAATCATTTTTTGATCTCTAAGTATTATAGGAAAATTGATTGGGGTCCCAAAATTATAAAAATAATTTTGAATTTTGAAAAGTGAAATCAAATAGGCCTTAAGACCAGGGTCCTAGGTCTTGGGTCCCATTTTGTAGGTTGGGGTCTAAAGACCCTCAGTTTGGGCTCAGTAGCCTTCGGTCAAGGTATAGTGATACTCGTTTACGGGGTTTACGAGTCTCGATCCTAGGTCTAGGAGGTTGGCTCTTATGTCTAAGGGGGCTCGGTAATTGGGTTTATGATACTTAGTCCTAGATCTAGGAGCCTCGATCCTAAGGTTTGGGTACGCGGTCGAGGTGTAGAAACCTCTTGGTCCTAGGTCTAGATTTATCGGTCGACGTGTAGAAACCTCTCGGTCCTAGGTCTAGGAGGATCAGTGCTAAAGTTAGATTTATCGGTCGTAGAACTTGGGAGTCTTAGTCCTAAGCTAGACCTCTTGGTCCTAGGTAAAAATCCCCGGTCGAGTTCCTCGGTCTTAACTCAAGAACACAAGTCATTGGTCTCAGTTAGGTCCAAGGACTCTCGGTCCTAGGATCGAGGGACTCAGTCCTCAAGAACACCACAAACAGTTTTTAAAATTAAATTTTGTATCTATGATTATTTTATTCAAGAGCTTGGTTAGATTCACAAAGATCCTAGGAACAGATTGTTCATCACCTTTAGGTATCAATCGACCTAGATGATGATCAATTTGTTCAAAACAGTTTATGATAAAAAATTGGGTTTTTGATTTCAAAGTTGTTTTGAGATGATTGGGGCTATGCAATGTCTTTCCTATGTCACATAAACTTGATTGGTTCTTAAACAAGACACTGCCCGTTCGTTTTGACCAATCCAAGAACATCAAAAAATTTATTTATTTGAAAATTTTGATTTTTGATAAAAAATGATCGGGATGGATTAAACATAATCTAAATAGTTTCCCAACATAATTACAATCATGTTAGGAAACTTTTGGTGCTGTGATTCGATCGAATTAACCCAAAAACAACAAACCCATTTTTTTGAAATTCAAATTTGGGTTTTTGTTATTCAGATCGATTGATTGATTCTATCATATCAAGATAGTTTCTAAATGATCCTAGAATCAATATTCAATCATCAATTCACATAAACAACAAGTCTACAAACTAATGAAATTTGAAATTTAAAGGTTCAAATTCAAACTGTGAATATGTATTTGAGGATGATTGGTACCATACTAAGGATTGTAGAACACTCCATGATCCTTAAGAAAAATTTCTAGATGCACAGATGCGAGCTTCCAAGCCTTAAACAAAAAATCCAAAGCTTTGAAGCTTTAATGGCGGATTTTAATTTTTATTTGTTTGAGATTTCTGTGTTGGTTGGTTGGCTTTAGAATGAATTAGGGAGTTATGAGTTGAAGCTTTTAGTGGATTGAATTAGCCAAAATTCATTTAGGGTTTTTTGGATGTTCTTCAGCCCACTTGTCGGAGTAGGCCGTGACAAGGCCTACGATGGTAGGGAAAATAATCACAACTCATCGTGATCAACTTGGATTTTGAATCAGCCGTTTACATTGACTAACTGTTGAGTTCCAAGTTGGGAAGATAGATCACGATTCTTCATGTCTTTTTACTCGACATCACGATGAAGATGAAGACTGAGGTTAAAACGGTGTTGTTTTGTGTGCATCCAGCATTCGCGGAGAGTTATGTCAGTGATCCGTCAATTGCTGGCATCCCGTCAGCATTTGGAGAGACGGAGCTAATGCCTATGTTAGTTGACCCCCTACAGCCCAGGCATGCGCTTCCTTTGCTACAACGGTTACGCGGCGGATTCTTGAGCACTGGATGAAAACCCAATGTTGATCCGATGGATGCGACTTCAGCTACATTAAATTCATCTGCTTTTGTCTACACCTGATTACATATTTATTTTATTTTTAAAACCTTAAGGGTTTATTTGAAATTGATTTTTCTTTCACCCTATTGGCTTTAAATTTGATCTTTTCAAATACATAAAATATTAAAATAAATATGGAAAATGTTTTACCAATTTATTTATTTTTCTATATTTTTAGGATTTAAATAAATAATTCTTTTAGGTGAATTGGATACAAAATTCACTCTAAATTAATTATTTTTGTCCTTTAATTTTTCTAAAATTATTTTGGGGGTAATATGGGTACAAAATTTATCCCAAATAATTTTTATTTTTTTTTATTTTTTGCCTTAACTATTAATTAATTTGATTAATTAACACATTAATTAATCATAATTAATTGTTTTAAATTGGTTTTTGGTCATGGGGTTAATTATTTTAATTTTATTTATTTGAAAATAATTCAAAATAATTATTTCAATTTTATAAATTGGAGTGTTGATTTTTGTGCTTACAACTATCTTTTTCTTGATGAAAGAAAAATCATCAAATATGATGGAAAAGATGTTCAAAGTTTAGCCCTGAATACGTTTCGAATTCGAAACGTCATGAATCATTCAGAATGATCAAGGTTCATTCCAATATAAAAAAAAAGAAATAAGGCTAGGAATTAGGGGGGGGGGATGTTTCTTTATCCTAAAACATGAGTAATTTGTCCATAAATAATATTTGAAATTGTCGATTGGAGAATTTCTTCAGGTATTTTCCTCCCTGGTTGTCATCAGCAACATGTACCAGCATTTGAATATTGTTATTACAATATTTTAAATAACGCTATAACATATGCATTCCTAAAATAAAAAGAATAATTGGTTAAAATAAAATGTTATAAAAGTGATTTTTAAAAGCAAATTTATAAAGTAGAGACTGTTTTTTAAAACATGTACGGATGATGAAGCGTGAAAGTTCTTTCCCGAGTATCACAAAACTACAAACTAAAAGAAACTGTGTCTAACACGTTTCTACACGTATGCCATTTTTATTAATTTAAAAAAATTAATTGGCGACTCTATTTTCGAATAAATAAATTATTTTTTATGTAAACAACGAATTTGTAAAAAAATCAAATTGTCATTTGATTAACGCAAATCCCTCTATTATTCAAATTTGAACAAAGTTTAATTATTTTCATAATTAATTTCAAAAGATATCAATAATTATTTAATTCTTTTAAAATAATCTTTGATTTTAAAAAGATTTCTAACATGCAAACCGTTCTTGAAATTCTCGAACCTCGAGTTTTCCGTGAAAACCAAAACTTAAAGGTTTTTTCAGGGGGTTACAACTATTTTTTCTTGAGAATATCTATATCAACATATATGAGCTTATAAAATTAAGCTTTGAAAAAAACAATGGTATTAATAATTAACATTTATATGTATATAATAAAGACTTATCTTTATTAGTCAATTCTTTTTTCATTCAGATGAACAACTTTAACTTGTCGAAATAAGTCATCATATGTTATACAATATCTCAACTCGTATTTCTGTAAAACAAAGAAAAATATTTTCGACTATGCAAGATATTATATAGCTTAGTACACTATAACTATTTTATAATTGTAAGTATTTTGTCTTTAAATAAACAAAAACATATAAGAGAAAAATGTTACAAATAAATCAAATAAAGTACAATGTACAAAGAACAAAATCACTAGAATAAAATGTTGATTCGAGGCATGTGTTAGACACATTTTCCTTAAAAATAATTTCAATATCTCTCGTTTGTGCTGGAATTTATCGAAGATAACTGTCTTCTAGACTACAATGAATCTATTATTGATTTTGCACTAGAATAACTACGCAACGAACTTGACCAACGTAAATGAACTATCACCGAGTTTCAGTGGGAAAATATTGAGTGAAGAACTCAAAGAGCACTAATAAAATAATGAAAGAACTCTTAGAATTTTAGAGTGAGAAATGATAAGATAATGTGTTGATAGAATTAAAAGTGAAGGGATATATATAGCTGGAAATTAAACTTTAAAACCATTCATCAATTTTTTAATCCAACGTCTACTAATTCATCATCCAACGACTGACATTTCTTGTCTCTTTATTTTTTATCTTCACATAGTTTCAACTGATGCTAGCAATAATTATCATTAACAATTGATAAAATCAATAAACTCATAATTGTTATTATGATAATCAACAATATTTAATGTTTTCATTTGAATTAAATTTAACCTTAATTCACATTTGAATTTGATGCGAATTTAGTTTGGATTAAATTTTACTATTAATTCACATATGAATTTGATGTTAAAATTTTTCAGACTATTATATAAAACTAGCTTGAATCCCGTGCATTTGCATGGATAATAATATATAAAAAATATTATTTATCAATAAATATTTTAGATAAAATTAATATTATTCAAATCTAATTAATTTAAAATTGGTTTTAGTTTGTAAAAATTAAGTTTAATATTAAACTTAATGCTAATATATATTTTATGCCATCTGCGCCCACTGAACCCATCAATTGACCATTATTTTGTGACTCACACTTTTTCATATGCCTTTTTTATCCCTTCGGCAAAACCACCCACCAATCTTATTCGACCTTAATTGATGACACATCTCTTATCTCTAGTCAAACTCAACCACTAACCCCCCCCCAATTGACCATCATCTTGTGACTCACACTTTTTCATATGCCTCTTTATCTCCTCGCCAACCATCCACTAATCTAATCTTGTAACTCACACTTTTTTATATGTCTTTTTATCTTTCGATAAATAGTTCACCAATCTTAGTCGACCTCTCTTTTACTCTCACTTCAACAAATCAACAACTTCAACTGATCACAGACCTCTTATCCAATGTCAAACCAACCACTAACCACCACCCACCCTTCATCTCGTGACCTCACACTTTCAAATACTCATCAAATCAACCACTAATTCCGACCTCACTAATCTTATTCGACATTAATTGATGACACATCTCTTATCTCTCATCAAACTCAACCACTAACTCCCTAATTGACCCTCATCTTGTGACTCACACATTTTCATATGCCTCTTTATCTCCTTAGAAAACTACCCATTAATCTAATCTTGTAACTCACACTTTTTCATATTCCTCTTTATCTATCGACAAACCACTCACCAATTTTAGTCGACCTCTCTTTTACTCCCACTTCAACAAATCAAAAACCAATATCAATTGATCATATACCTCTTATCCAATGTCAAACCAACCACTAACCACCACTCGACCTTCATCTCGTGATCTCACACTTTCAAATGCTTGTCAAATCAACCACTAATTCCGACCTCACACTCAATAAACCACCCACTACCCGACCTCCATCTCGTGACCTCACACATTGAAATTCTCGTCAAACTAACAACTAATTTTGATCTCATACTCGAAAAAACACCCAACATCCGACCACATCTCATGACCTCACACTTTCAAATGCTCGCCAAACTAACCACTAATTTTGACCTCACACTCGACAAACCACCCACCATCCGACCTCCATATTGTGACCTCATACATTCAAATGCTCGTCAAACCAACCACTAATTCCAACTTTACACTCGACAGACCACCCACCACCCAACCTCCATCTCATGACCTTACGCTTTTAAATGTTCGTCAAACCAACAACTAATTCTTACATCATACTCAACAAACGATCTACCACCCAATCTCCATCTCGTGACCTTACACATTCAAATGCTCGTCAAAACCGTCATTAATAATGACCACACACTTTCTGATGCCTCCTATCATTTGTTTAAAATTTTAGGATTCGAACCCTAGTCTTAAGACTAAAATGTGAACACTTTAACCGCTAGACCACTTAATATTGTTAAAATATTTTTATTATTTTGTGTATATATATTTTGTATTTAATATTTATTAATTTTTATATTAATTAATTTTTTTATAATAATAAAGAAAATAATATATATATGATGAGAGAAAAAATGTATAATAAAAGATAAAATATATTTATATAAAAATTAATGATGAAAAATAATATAATATATATAAATATAAGGTAATTACATTTAATATATTTTTTTATTATATATATAAATTATTGATAAAAAAAATATTATATATATGATGGGAGAAAAGAGGTATAATATAAGATAAAATATATTTATATAAAATTAATAATGAAATATAATATAATATAATATAATATATTAATATATATATATATATAATATAACTACATATAAAAACTATATTGATAAAATATATTTATAGTTAAAAATATTATATATATATATATATATATAATATGAGAGGAAAAATTTATAATAGAAGATAAAATATATTTATACAAAATTAAAGATGATATAAATATAAATATTATATTATATTATATTATTAGTGTGAATATATATGTATATAATAATTAATGAGATAAAAAATAATTAGAAAAATAAAAAAATATACAATAAAATATATTTATAATTAAGAAAGTATTCTTTAAATTCTAAATTCTCATGGATTAACTACTAGATTACTTGAAATTTTTGAAAATTTTATTGTTTTATATCTATATATTTTATTTAGAGAGAAAATAATTATTAAAAAAGAATAATTGATAATTTGAAATATTGTGGTATTGATTACTTTAAACCATCATTTTATATATATATATTATAATTATATTACTATACTGATATATAGTTGAGTATTCAAAATCATAAAAATAAATTTTAATTTCCAAGATTTAAAACAATTTTTTTTTATTTTTGATGACCTATAAATCATGAAAATAAAAAATTATCAGCAACAAATTATAACTCAACAATTACTAAACTAGTTAAAAATAAGTTTTATTGAAAAGAACATTTAAGAATATTTTACCTATACAAGTCTAGTTTGCTACTTATTCAAATAAAATAAATCAGATAGGGGATTGATTGGCAGTTTGTAAAACAAAGACAAGGGAGTGATAATTTGACGTATCAACAAGAAAGAACAAATACATATAATAACTATTATATATATAATAACAACTTTTTTAAAAACTTATTAGGCATTAAACAAATAAAAACATATTATATATATATATATATATATATATATATATATATATATATATATATATATATATATATATATATAAAATAACTCTTAATATAAAATGATGGAGTTGTAAAAAAACATGTTCATTATTTTATATCTCTTTCTTAATTTATTTATTTTAATTATATATATATATATATATATATATATTTCTCTCACTTAATTTCTCCTTTTTAATTAATATTTTTTTTATATGAATGTAAAATTAATAATATTTATAAATACAATTTTTATTATATTATATTGTATTAAAATAATAAATATTTATTATAAATTTTAAAATTACAAAGATATATACTTAAATAATTAATAATATAAAAAGTTATATTTAACTTTATCATACAAAAATTAATAAATTTAAAAAATAAATAAATTTAATTATATTAACTTAAAATAATAGAGGTGTATAACACACTTTCTGCATAATCATCCATATCATTATATCATTATTTTTCTTAATTTATTTATCTTAATTATATTTTCTCTCTCTTACAATATATATTTCTCTTCCTAATATATAAATGTATATATATTTTCTCTTAATATATATATATATATATATATATATATTTTTTATGTTAATTTCATATTTTTAATTAATTTTTTTCTTATATAAATGTAAGAATTAATAATTTTTATGAATGCAATTTTCATTATTTTGTATTAAAATAATAAATATTTATTATAAATTTTAAAATATAAATACTTACATTTAAACAATTAATAATATAAAATTTATATTTAATCATAACCATACAAAAATTAATAAATTATAAAAATAAAAATAAAAATAAAATTAATTATATTAATTTCTAATCTATATATATAATAACTCATAATTTAAAATTGTAGAGATGTACAACAAACTATTCCCACAATTATCTATATTATTATGTAATTCTATTTCTTAATTTATTTATCTTAATTATATTTTTTCTCTCGAAAATATATATATATTCAAAATCATTTACACATAATTTATCTTTCTTAATTTATTTATCTTAATTATTTTTTTTATCATAATATATATATATATATATATATATATATATATTTCTCTAAATTTCTTTTTTTTAATTAACTTTTTTTTTCGTATCAATGTAAGAATTTATAATTTTTATAAGTATTATTTTCATTATATCGTATTAAAATAATAAATATTTATTATATATTTTAAAAATCTAAATACATTTATTTAAATAATTAATAATATAAAAAATTATATTTAACCTTAATCATACAAAATAATAGATTTTAAAAATAAAAAATAAATTTAATTATATTAACTTCTAATTTATATATATAATAACTCTTAATTTAAAATCCACAATCATCCAAAACATTATGTAATTTATTTTTTCTAATTTATTTATCCTAATTATTTTTTCTCTTTCCTAATATATATATATATTTCCTCTTAATTTATCCTTTTTAATTAATTTTTTTTTCTAACGTAAGAATTAATAATTTTTATAAATACAATTTTTATTATATTGTATTAAAATAATATATATTTATTATATATTTAAAAACTAATAAATAAATATATTTTAATAATTTATAATATAAAAAGTTATATTTAACTTTAGCCATACAAAATTAATAAATTTTAAAAATAAAAAATTATTTTAATTATATTAACTTCTAATTTATATATATAATAACTCTTAATTTAAAATAGTGAAAGTATATAACAAACTTTCTCTACAATCATCTATATCTTTATCAATATCTAATTTATATTTTTAATTTATTTCTTTTAATTATTATTTCTCTCTTATAATATATTTCTCTTTTTTAATAAGGTTTTTTTTCACACATGCGAAAATTAATAAATTTTATAAATACAATTTTAATTATATTATATTAAAATATTAAAGATTTATTATATATTTTAAAAATATAAGTACATATATTTAAAATATATAATAATATAAAAAAGTTTATTCAACCGTACTCATACAAAAATTAATAAATATTAAGAATAAAAAATGATTTTAATTATATTAACTTTTAATCTATATATATAATAATTCCCACAATCGTTAACATCATTATATAATTTCTATTTCCTAATTTATCATAATTATTTTTTTTCTCTTCTAATTTATATTTTTCTCTCCTTTTATATATATATATTTCTCTTAATTTATTCTTTTTAATTAATTTTTTTCTAATAACAATGTAAGAATTAAAATTTTAATAAATACAATTTTATTAATTTTTATATACTAAAATAATAAATATTTATTTTATATTTAAATAATATAAATATATATATTTAAATAATTAACAATATAAAAGTTATATTTAACTTTAACCATACAAAAATTAATAAATTTTAAGAATAAAAAATTATTTTAATTAATTAATTATTAATTTATTGATTAACATTAACATGCGAAAAATTAATAAATTTTATGAATACAATTTTAATTATATTATATTAAAATATTAAAGATTTATTATATATTTTAAAAATATAAGTACATATATTTAAAATATATAATAATATAAAAAATTATATTCAATCTTAATCATACAAAAATTAATAAATATTAAGAATAAAAATAGTTTTAATTATATTAACTTAAAATATATATATATATAATAACTCCCACAATCATTAACATCATTATATAATTTCTATTTCCTAATTTATTTATCATAATTATATTTTTCTCTTCTAATTATATTTTTCTCTCCTTTTATATATATATATATATATATACATATACATATTTATCTTAATTTATTCTTTTTAATTAATTTTTTTCTAATACCAATGTAAGAATTAATATTTTTTATAAATACAATTTTCTTAATTTTTATATATTAAAATAATAAAATTTTATTTTATATTTAAATAATATAAATATATATATTTAAATAATTAATAATATAAAAGTTATATTTAACTTTAACCATGCAAAAATTAATATATTTTAAGAATAAAAAATTATTTTAATTGATTAATTATTAATTTATTGATTAAATAAGAATATGTTATTTTATTTTTAAAAAAAATATTTAACTTAACTAATTATAATAGCTTAAAGGTTAAGACATCAATTACTAATTTTAAATATCCTAAATTGAAATACATTATAGGTAGGAATATTGGGTTAACATTCTAATTTTTTTTAAAAAGTATGTTAAAAATAAAATTTTATTTATGTCATATTTATCTTTATATTTTATAGTTATAATAGTGACGACAAAATAATAATTTAAAAATGATAGGGTGTAATCTAATATATAAATTTTGTAAAATATACTTTTTATACAATTTTATAATTTTGTTCAACATTTACCTAAAAAAAGTAATATCTATTTTATAATAATTAATTTTATATTATAATACAAATAAAATCATTTCCCTTTAACTTTAATAAATTTTAAAAAATAGAAATGAATAAAAAATGTCACTTTCCATTAATAATATTATTTATTTAAAAATAAAATTAATTTAAATAATTCAAAACTTTAAGTGAAAATTAAAATTTCTCTATATTCAGATAATTTAATTAGATTTAAATAATATTACAATAATATAAATAATATTACAGTAATATAAAATTATTATCAATCTTAATTGTCTCAAATATGTGTATTTAAACTAATATATTAAACTGCTTGGTATTCGTTTAATAGTTTAATACGATTTAAGTATTCTATTAAATATTTTTATTGGGTTTACTATAATAATTAATTTTATATTATAATACAAATAAAATCATTTCCCTTTAACTTTAATAAATTTTAAAAAATAGAAATGAAAACAAAATGTCACTTTCCATTAATAATATTATTTATTTAAAAATAGAATTAATTTAAATAATTCAAAACTTTAAATAAAAATTAAAATTTCCCTATATTCAGATAATTTAATTAAATTTAAATAATATTATAATAAAATAAATAACATTACAGTAATATAAAATTATTATCAATCTTAATGAAGTCGTATTTAAACTAATATATTAAACTGGTATTCGTGTAATATGATTTAAGTATTCTATTAAATATTTTCATTGGGTTTATTATAATAATTAATTTTATATTATAATACAAATAGAATCATTTCCCTTTAACTTTAATAAATTTTAAAAAATAGAAATGAATACAAAATGTCACTTTCTATTAATAATATTATTTATTTAAAAATAGAATTAATTTAAATAATTCAAAACTTTAAATGAAAATTAAAATTTTCCTATATTCAGATACTTTAATTAGATTTAAATAATATTACATTAATATAAATAATATTATAGTAATATAAAATTATTATCAATCTCAATGAAGTCTCAAATATGTGTATTTAAACTAATATATTAAACTCCTTGGTATGTTTAATACGATTTAAGTATTTTATTAAATATTTTCATTAGGTTTATTATAATAATTAATTTTATATTATAATACAAATAAAATTATTTCCCTTTAACTTTAATAAATTTTAAAAAATAGAAATGAATAAAAATGTCACTTTCCATTAATTATATTATTTATTTAAAAATAGAATTAATTTAAATAATTCAAAACTTTAAATGAAAATTAAATTTTCCATATATTCAGATAATTTAATTTGATTTAAATAATATTACAATAATATAAATAATATTACAATAATATAAAATTATTATCAATCTCAATGAAGTCTCAAATATGTGTATTTAAACTAATATATTAAACTCCTTGGTATTCAATACGTTTAATACGATTTAAGTATTCTATTAAATATTTTCATTGGGTTTATTATAATAATTAATTTTATATTATAATACATATAAAATTATTTCTCTTTGACTTTAATAAATTTTATTGAGTTAATATTTTAAATTTTTAAAAAATATGTTAAAGATTATTTTTTATTATGTCATATTTATCTATTTATAGTTATAATAGTGATGATAACAAAATAATAATTTAAAAAAGATAGAGTGTAATCTAATTTATAATTGTGAATGGGTGGTCATGATTATAAGTGTTGCTAGTTCTTTTTAATTCAAAAAAAAGATTTATGAGCTTTGAAATCTATTAACATGTCGTTTGAATTACTAAAAATAATATTTTTATAACATGAAAAGTTTGAAATCATTTAATACAATCAACTTAAAGGAAATCTGGTAATCTATTAAATTAATTAATTAAATTAATTACAAGGTCATTAATGGAAAAGAGTCGCACAACTTAAATACAACTTAAATACAACTTAAATGGCTATTTACATTTATAGAAAGACATGTTTATTTTTCCCTTCCCTAATCAACAGTATTAAAATACCCCTACGGTTATAGGTAATGATACCATTCAGGATCACTAATAGTCCTGATAAATGACGATACTTCCTTCCATGATCTTGGCCGTTTGGCGTGATCTTGGTCAGAGTATTCTGAAAAAAAAAAGTGAACATATTAAATAATAAGAAAAGTCAAATATCTGAAACTATAATAGTTAATCTTTTATAATTCATTCACTAAACATTAATTAAGGAGGATACACAATAATATATACCTTTTATCCTTTGATTTAGTTTTGAATATGCAATTAATATGTTGAAACAACTTATGAATATCCCACATCCTATATCGAGCACTAAGACCATGATATATCTAATAGTATCAATGTGAAACCTCATCACTCAAATATTAATATTGAATCTAGCAAACATCACAAATAGCTTCTATTTCGGACTTCTTCACTAATGAGTACATCTAGAGAGAAAAGAGGAAGAAATACTTAGAGGAATACAATCAAAGATGTGGGCGATTGTCGCTATTTATACTCAAAATTAGGGTTTTCTTTATCAAACTCACGCGCTAAACTTAATTCGGCCCAACCCCAGGCGCATGGGCCTTTTTGGCCCAACCTTTGGGTGCCTCGTTCCCTTATGTGTTTTACGATTACATTTTTTAAATCATATATTAAATGTTTTACGTTCATAAATCTCAATTAATTCAAATCGGGAGAAGTTTTTTATCACCACTCTAAAAGATGTAACGACAATAAGAGATGCATGTTTAAAATGTGAACGCTATATTTTATGCGTACATTTAAATGAGTCTATTGATTAATAAGGTTATTCTCTAAATTCTTTAAATACAAAACAAGAATATAAGAATAGAGTATGAAATTATGTAATACATCCTCTAGATGAATACCTTCACTTATATCAAAATAATTAAAGACATTGATCTAACCTAAAACCTAAACTTTTAAGACAAAAATTTCCAAAAATTATTTATGGTTTTACTTTTCTCAAAAAATTGACTAGGAAGATCTCCATTTAATAAATAAAAACTACTATAACTACTTTTTAAAACTAAAAATATAAAGTTACAAAAGATGTCTTAACATTATGGATCAGGACTTATAAATATTTCAACAGAACCTATATTTTATTTCATGTTTTAAGCCACACTAAATTCTTACTTACATACGCAAATTTTGCCTTTGAAATTAATGTTTTTTTTATTAAAAACGATTCATATAATTCTTTTTATTGTTCTTTTTTTTCACCGTCACATATTCAATATTTGACCTTAAATTAATTTTTATATACAGAAAAATTATTTTTAATGGTGAGTTATTAGTTTTAAGATTTATAATATTTTGCTTTAAAATTTGATTATAAACTAGACCTAACTTATTAGTGTGAAATTTTTCACAAAGGAAAATAATAGATATTCTTCATGTTAATTGTTTTAGTAAAAAAATATTCAAACTCTAAGAACAATATTATTCTTTTTTCACAAAAATAAATTAAGAGATCTTCTTGTTGATATTCTTATGTGAATTTTTCTATTAAATTATTATATTACATTTAAAAATACTAATTATCCAACTACATGTCTAACTTTTTTTCAATCAATTTGACTATATATATATATATTTGACTAATTTTAATTTTCTCTAAATTTTTGTTTAAAGTCTATAAAAAGATAAATTATTTTAATATAATTAGTTCAGAATTAAATGTGATTTATTAGAACCGTGGTACTCAAAGTTTGGTTTGACCTATAAAAAAGGAATTGATGTTACATTGTAGTTACTCAATACATATTTAGAAGAACAATTATTCGGATAACAAGAAGCAGTTGAGGGGCTACACCAGTTTGTTCTATCCGGTGAGGAAGGGGGAAAAGGCCAACAACGAGGAAGTTCACGTCTTTAATGTGCTCAGAGAGCTCATGGATGAGAGGAGTATTGTGTTTCTCTCATATTAAATTTATAACAAGATATTGGCATAATGTTTACACATGTATAAATATAAAGATTAAGTTAAGTGACATAACAAAATAAATTTAGTTATGGTTTTGAGGTGTAAAAATGTAAATGAATGACATTATATTATATTAAAATGGTATGTGTATATAATAATGTTTAATTACAAGTCATCAGGTCCTATAAGCATCGTTTTATATAAATGAATGAGTAACCAACCTTAAAATTTTGTTGGTTAAAATGTTGTATTTATAATAAATAGTTGTAAGTTTTGTGGATGGATAAATCTTCTTATTCTTATTTTTTTCATTTAAGATTTTAAATTTTGTGAATGGATTAACTTGCATATTAACAAACTAAATTTAATTACGATGTTGTGGAGAGAAAATATATATGTAACATTATGTTATATAAAATGTTATTTATATATAATAATGTTTAACTACAAGTCACCCGGTACTAGAAGCATAATGCACGACTCGTTATATATAAATAAATGAGTGAGATGGTTAATACGCAGGTTGATCTGTCCACAAAATATAAATAGTTAAATTAAATAATAAGATTAAGATGTTTTATTGGTCAACGAAATTTATAACTACTAATTATAAATATAAAATTTAACAAATTAAGATTATAGAGTTAAATCTTAAATTTAAGTTTCAATATTGTGGATGAACTTTCAATATTATATTTACATAAGTTTTAATTTTTTTATAGATTTTTTAAGTTTTTCTTTTTTGAATATATAGAATGGAAGGAGAGCTCATGGATGAGAGGAGTATTGAGTTTCTTTCTCCTCCTAAATTTCAAGCAAGAAAATGACGAAATGTACCTTTACATCGTTTCTAAATATACAAGATTAAGTTGATCATAACATAAATTTAGTTATAATGTTGTGGTGAGAGAATATAAATTAATTAAGTTATGTTATATTAAAATGATATTTATATAATAATGGAGTTTTAGAATGACAATGCTTATCTAAATAAAGGTGTGAGATTGTTAATACATATGTTGATCCGTCCACGAGATTTAAATGGTTAAATTAAAAAATTAATATTATAAGGGTTTAATCGTCCATAAAACTTACACATATATAATGATATTTAATTTTAAAGTGTTTAAATTATCGGATCGAGAGTTGTGCTTAATTTCGATATATATGTGAGAGTAAATAGATACTTGAGTTGGATTGTGGGTTGATCAATTCATAAACTTAAAACGATTAAAAAGAAAATTAAAAATGTTATAGGTATGTTTCGAATTTATAACCTAACAAAACAAGGAAAATTCTTTAACTAATTAGGCTAATAAGACTTTATATTTTAAATTCAACACCAAAATTGATTAACATAAATATTTTAAAATATATGTTTAAATTTTAACTAACTATAATAATATATATAATAATATTTAATTTCAAAATATCCGATTGCCGGGTCGAGAGTTGTGGTTAATTGAAATATATATGTGAGAGTAATTGAATACTTCGGTTGACATGTGGGTTGACCCCGCCCATAAAATAAAATTAAAAATGTTATAGGTATGTTTCGAACTTGAAATCTAACAAAAACAAAAATACAACTTTTGACCAACTAAGCTAATAAGACCTTAAATTTTAAATTTAACATCAAATTTGATGAATGCTGGACATTATTAACAATATAAGTTCAATTTTTTAACTAACTAATATATATATATATATATATATATATAATTCTAAATTTCAATGTGTCCGGATTAAATGGTCGAGAACTGTGGTTAATTTGGATATATATATATTTGAGAGTAAATGGATACTTGTGTCGAATTATGGGTTAACCAGCCCATCAACTTAAAACAGTTAAAAATAAAATTAAAATGTTATACATGTGTTTTGAATTACAATATAACAAAACAAACAAGTACAACTCTTTAACAAACTAAGCAATTTATATTTTAAATTCAACACCAAATTTAATTAACGCAAGACATTCTTAACCATATAAAAACTTTTTAATTATTATATAATATATATATATATATATATATATATATATATATATATATATATATATATATATATATATATATATATATAAAGTGAATAAAATTTAGAATAAGATTATTTTATTTTTTATTTTAATATATTATATTAAAAAATTTAAACATTAAATATATATTATTATACTTATCTTTATTAATTTATTTTGTTTATATTCTATAATTGTGTTTATATAATTTTTAATAATTCTATTTATTTTTTATAATGTATTTTCAATGAATGTTATACAATACAATACAATACAATACAATACAATACAATACAATACAATACAATACAATACAATACAATACAATACAATACAATACAATACAATACAATACAATACAATACAATACAATACAATACAATATAATATAATATAATGACCCTTAATATAAAAAAGGAGATTTGAGCGCTTAACACATTTTTTATACATTTTATATATTTTATATGAGTTTCTCTCCTCTATTATAATTACGTATCCATAACTATTAATTTATCTCTTATACCATAATTATTAATTTATGTTTTTTTATTTAATATTTTCGTATAAAAATATTATTATTTTTATTATTTTTATATAAATCATTTTTATTTTCACACAAATTATATAAAATCTATATTATATTATTAATCATTTTATATTTATATATTAAATATTTATTAATTTTATGTATAAATAATAATAATAAGTCTCAAATTCTCTCCTCTAATAATTTCTAATTTATTTCACTATCCATCTTTATTAATTTTTCTTTCCTAATTAATATTTTTATTATTTTATCTCTCATATATATATATTTTTTTTCATTAAATTTATATAAACTTATTAATATTGTTTATATTTATATATTTAATATTTAATATTTAATATATTTTTATTTTTATACATAATTATTTATCTTCATTAATTTTATATAAATAATTTTTATTTTCACACAATATAAATATATATTATATTATTAATAATTTTAAATTTATATAATAAATATTTATTAATTTATGTATAAATATTTATAATATACATAATAATTCTCAAAATATATTTTCTAATAATTACTAATTTATTTCCCCTTTCATAATTATTAATTTCCCTTTACTAATTAATATTTTTATTATTTTATCTTTCATATATATATTTTTTTCTTCAATAATTTTATATAAATTCATTAATATTTTTTTATATATATTATTTAATATTTATTTATTTTGATATATAAATATTTATAATATACATAATAATACTATTATTATATTTTATAATGTTTAATATTATTTATTAAACTAACAATAAAATTACAAATTTTTCTTTATTAAATAGTTTTATATATTTATTTTTTATCTCATTTAAATATATATATATATATATATATATATATATATATATATATATATATATATATATGATATTTCTTAATTAATTTTTATTTTTATTTTCTCTCTAATTGGGAAAATTTAAATAGCGCTTATGACCCTCTTTTTTTTATAACAAAAATGTCCCTCTTGTGTCACGCATCCTCCAGTTGCGTGACGCACCCGAGTGTATTGTGAAAAGTCCACAATGCCCTTGCTATATAATTAGAAAATTTATAGATCTTCCCATTTTTTTCATTTCTTTCTTCCTTGTTCTCTCTCTTCACTTCCCCTTCTCCCCTTCTCCTCATTCTCTCTAAAAATGCGACAATCCCCGACGAAGACGTCGGAATCCCAACTAAACAACCATGTTCGCTGCTACTGGTATGCTTTCTCCTTCCTTTATTTCTTTCTTTAAACACATTGCTTGTTAGGGTTTAGGGATTAAAGATTGATTAGGTAAATACCACTGTTGCAGCGGAATTTGGGTGCGTCACGCAGATGCGTGACGTAGGTGCCTCTTAAATCGTTCAGTAGAAGGAGAATGATTGAATTACTACTAGTAGTACTGTTTCATTAGTCTATTTCATCGTAATACACCCATTTAGAAAAGAAAAAAGGAATATACTTTTGTTTGTTTGTTTGTTTCAGCCTTGTAAGGGGATATTACTTTTTGGACCTCCTGAAACTAGGAAAACCCTTATTTCTAAGACACTTGCAACTGAAGCAGGCACAAGTTTTATCAACATAACTGCCTCAACTTTATTATCAGAGGTAACTAACTATTGAATTTAATTTTTATTTTGTTTCTATGGATTTCCCATAATAGGAAGAAAACAACTACTGAACACTTGTGTTTAAGAATGATGTTTGCAATGGTTTGATGAAAGTGTCAAGATACTCAAAATTCTCTTAGCTAAAATAGTCCATGGCGGTAGCAGGAAAATAACATGGCTAAAATTCTCTTGGCTTGTGTTTACGAATGATGAGGCATCCAACATGAACGAGCTTCGAAATGGAATGAAAAGTACGGTCAAGGCGAAAGCAGGAATACATCATCTTTTGGCTTTGCTAATCAATCTGAATTACTAGTTTCTTCCTGATAGATAGCAAAATATAACACTCTTTTATATTTATTAGTCTTTTTTTAGTTGAATTAATTTTCTTTTGCAAGTAAAGATTGTTAAATTTTTTAACTATGGGTTAATATATAACTCAAAAACATTTTATTAATAATAATCAGCATTTGAAGAAACAAGAACATTTCTTGAATTAATTTGGCATACTAATCTCCAATAAAACTCCAATCACTCTTTCTATAATTCATCTACAAACCAAAGTCAAAATTACATGGATAAAATAAAAATCCTTTTAGGGCTCAAACATACATTCTTACATACATAATACATAACAACAATGTCTAGGGAAAGTTTTCAGGAACTTCCCAGTTATCATCATCTCTTGTATCTTTTTGGGCTTTCGGGTTGGTACCGTTGCTGCTTTCTTGTCTTTCCTGTGATGCTGGACCCCTAAACATCGTTCGTCTTCACAATTATTAAGTAAGAAACAACATTCATTTAAATGACCATTTGCATTTCAATCATTAAAATATACTCCAATAGATAGATGTGTGCACCAACATCAATCCGATATGAAAAAGAGATAAGGGTTTCAAAAGGGGCAAATCACAAAATGAAATCCATTAGAAGTAATAGTGTTCTAAACAACTCTAATAAAGACTTTTTATTTCTAAATAGAATTCTACATACAAACCCATTTTAGAGCTCATTACACACTTAAGTCCATACTATAATAAAGTGATTTTTTTATTACATTTCAAGGACTAACAATTGTTAGTGTCAATTGATAAACCAAGGTTTAAGCAAAATGGGGGCATTTCTATTGCAATTGCAAACAAGAAAAACAAAGAAGATTTGGATCTTAATGAGGAACCAACTAACTATGTATGCATATTTTCCCATCCAATTTAGAGTAATTAATTAATCATATGAAAAAAAGGAAGATTATAGAAGTTGAGAATGACTAAGTTAAGGATTTCTATCTCTAGTTTGGTTATCTCCAATCCCAGGCTATGAATTCTAAAAGAAGCTATCATATATAGTGTAGTTTCAGTTAGTTAGTTAGGATGAAAGAGAAAAGAGGCGAACAAAAACCACCAACCACCTTCGAAGATTGCGCTTGGCGGCGGCACGGGTCAGGTCCTGCGTTTAACTTCATCCTGCTTATTCTCAAAAAACCTTCTGTGTTTGCATTCCTGGATGATGTCGGCCCTCATGACCTCCCTCCTGAATCGATTCAACAGTTTTTCTTTGGCTCGTTATCTTCCACAATCACCTGAACGCTGTAGGCCGACCGGAAAAACAAAGTGTTGGCGTAAGCCAGGGACGGGCATACCACTGACGACAACAGATCATCAGAGGATGAGCGGTGGTTCGCGACAATTGGAAGAAGGTCACCGCGTCTGTCCTTGGAGGAGATAGTTTCCTTGACGCACCCACGTGACGCAACCGCGTGACGCAACTAACTTAAGAGCCCATCAACAGTCATATACAAATCAACCAACCAACCAACCTGCATTCAACGAACCAGGGCGAATCAATAATGTTCTATAAACGAAAAAAACACAAACAATCATATGTAAACGAAATCAACACAAAATATAAACGAATATAGTGGAAATTTTATCTTTGGTCGTCGTCGTTCGCCGTTGGAGCCGCAGTTCGCCGTTGGAGCCGTAGTTCGTCGTTGGAAGTTCTTTGCCGCTCTACGCCATTGAATATAGTGGAATGTTGCCTCTTCGATTTGTTCTTCGCCGATGAAAAGAAGAGAAAGTCTTCTCCGCCATTAGGGTTTACAACGAAAAAGACCGAGATGAGAGAGAAAATGAATCAAAAATGAAAAAAAAATTATGATTTTATAATGTTTCGGTTGCATCACGCAAGAGTATAATTGTCATTAAAAAAAAGAGGGTCACTAGCGTTATTTAATTTATGCCCTCACACTTTCCGTATTTAGGGCTATTAATTATTAGGATCATTTCCTCAAATTTCCCCTCTAATTTAATTTTTTCTTCCTTGTCTCCTTTCTCTATCTAATTAATTTATTTTATTATTTTCTCTCATTTTTATTTATTTATTTCTTTATATATATATATATATATTAACTATTTAATATGATTTAATAAACTCACAATAAAATTTCGAAATTTCGAAAAAATTTAATTTATTAATTTTTTATTTATATAATAAATATATATATATATATTCTTTCTCTTCTAATTAATTTAATTAATATTTTTAATCATATATATATATATATAATATTTTATCCTATATCTATAATATACCTTTCTTAATTAATTTTCATTTTTATTTTCTATATATATATATATAATTTTGTATCTCTAATAAATAATTTATCTTTTTATTTTCTATTTCCTCATTTATATATATATATATATATATATATATATATATTAACTCTTATTTTTATTTTTATTAATATATTTTTTCATAATAATTATTTATTAATATTAATATTATTTAAATTTATAATTTTATTAATTATTTTATAATCTATATATGAATAAATAATTAAATATATACGTAATAATTATATTAATTATTTAATAATCTATTTAATAATATATCAATAAATAAATATATATATTATAATAATTATATTTATATTAATTAATTTTATTTTTTATAAATAAATATTTTAAATAATAATATTAAACATTTCTCTCACCTAAAATATATATATATTAATTTTCCTACCTAATTAAATTTGTTTAATTATTTTCTTCAATCTTAATATATAATATAATATATTATAACGTTTAATATGATTTATTAAACTCACAATATAATTACAAATTCCTCTTTCCTAATTTTTTTTATCTTAGAGTATATATAATATATATATATATATTATTTCTTCTAATTAATTACTTTTATTTTTTCTCTCATCATTTTATATATATATATATATATATATATATATATATATATATATATATATATATATATATATATCACTAAAAAATGCTTTATTAGCAACACAAATTTACCAACAGTCAGTGATATTCGACGGATTTTGCGACAGTATTTATCACACAAACTACCATCCGTCACAAATCTTAATAGATCAAGGAAACACAGTCACAAATAATAGATGCATGATTAGACATCGCAAAATTACGATAGTACATGTTCGAGATAAAATCCATAGAATGTTTAGCATCAAAAATTTGATAATTTGACAAAAAACCGTAGAAAATAAATTGAAAATCTATAACAATTTTTTGAGGTAACTTTTTCATCACAAATGACGTCCCAAATGTCCGTATAAACATTTGGATGTCGCAAATTCTATAGAAAAATGTTAAAATTTAATTATTTTTTAATTAGACGCCAGAAATGATGATTACTTTTGAGAAATTGGCATGCAATCACCAAATCTCCTACACATTTCTTCGGCGTCTCTCTAACATAGGTTTGATTACATTTAAAATGAACATTAAGATTCGTTTCCTAATTTCTCACTTTAATTTTTGTTTGTGATGTGAATTGAATTTACTTATAGATGGAAGGTTTGTTTATCTCTGTTTAAAAGAAACAAATTTAAAAGATTTAGAGATTTCGCTCTACATTTTGTGGTACTTTTAATTTTGTGGTACTTTTAAGAGCATCTCCGAGCATTGTGGTGGTTAGGTCTAAGAATTGGTCAATACTTCAAGCTCGATGAGAAAGTACTTATGCTTCTAATTTCAGGTCAGCGGAACATTCTCATCACCAGCGTCTATCAACAACATCTCACATCTTAACAACATCATTAGTTATAAGTTCTCTCAATAAGTATTGTTGTTTGGGTTTGTGAGTGTTGAATTTCATTTCTAAAATTTATTTTCGTACCTGTATGATCTGTATGATGTGAATTGTGGACTACAACATAAGGTCATTGAGTAGAATTGTACACCGCAGATGATTGCACGTCACGCCATGTATGTGAGAAGTAAGAACATGTATGTGAAGTAGTGGTTACTTAAAGCTATAAGATCGACGTTGTGCTTCCGCAGCCACTGTTCTCCAAATAGGTAACATCATAATTCATAATAAGATTGAGTACTTCAAGTGATAAAAGGTTTTACTTAAAAAATCATTAGGTTTCATGTTTTATTCTCATTAAGGATATAGAGTGTCGTGATTGGGTTTATGATAGTGGCCCCAGAATAAATTCTGGTCATGAAAAAAACAATTTGTTTTAAGTAATGATATATTGAATCTTGCTTTTGAAATTTGTTATGAATGATAAATTATGTTCTTATTGCCAAATTTGTATGAATGAATACAAGGTTCTGTTTTCTGAACTATTCTTATTATAAGACATATTGTTTAAGTTCATTTGAAATGTAATGCGCCTTGTGGAATGGGTACACTATTTAAATCATCTTCATATGAAATCCTTGAACTATAATATAGGTTGTACTGCATCAATTATGAAAGGAATTTGGCAATTGGAATTTGTTTTGGGACAAAAAAGAGAAGTTGTAAATTGAGAATGTTAGTTTTGGTTAATTTGATCTTAGAATGCTTAATTGAGGAATATTTGGGACGCATCCATTTGGTTAGGGAGAATTTAGTATAGGCATAACACTATCTAGGAAATGAATTAGACCTAGCCTAATTTTGGATTAATTAGAAACTTTGATGAATGCAGATTTCTTTGAACTTATTTCTTTCACAATATTTTTCTATCCATATAAATACTTATTGAGACAGGTCAAAATAAAGCAAGGTTTAAAGATTTCATTGAATATTTTTTTCAAAAGAAACTTACATATTCAAGTAAGTATTACAAGAACATTACATCAATATATGCATAAAATTATTCAAAATTAATTCCCATTCCAAAAATATAAATTTAGTTATTCTCCCATGTCAATGTAGATACAACATACAAGGTAGCCAATTTTCGAAATTGTTTTAAACAAACAAATTTTGTTGTTCAATAGTGTTTATTTCTTTTCCTATTTATACCATATTTTAAAATTTTCATTTGATATTTAAAATTTATAAAATACGTTTTTAGATTTAATAACTTTGTATTTAAGGTTTAATTTAATAGTGTGTAATAACGGGATTGATTATATATATTATTTTGTTCTAAGCTTATGTTAAATATATTTAATTTTATATTTAATTAAATGTATTTATTTTAAATAATATTAAAAATAATTAATTATAATTATAAAACAATTTAAAAATAAAATTTGTGACGGATAATCCAATAAATTAATTCGTGGGGAAATTTTTGTCGAAAATCCATCACAAAAGTTTATATTGAAAAAGCGGTCAAAAAAAATAAACTGGAAAATCCGTCTAAACAATTTCCGTCGAAAAAGTTAAACTGAAAAATCTGTCGCAAAATGTTTCTGACACACATTCCTCCGTCGGAGCATTATTTATTGAAAATGCCGTCACAAATCTCTTATTCGTCAAAAAATCCATCAATAAATAACATCGCAAAAAGCCCTCATTCTTGTAGTGTATAATCTCTCATATCTATTTTATTCTAAATAATTTTTTCTCTCATATATATCTAATAATTATTTTTTTTTCTCTCTCTTCCTATGTATATATATAAAAGTGGTTTATCGATTAAAGTGTTTACATTTCATTTCATGTATGAGACCATGAGTTTAAATCTCTCATAATGTGAATTTGACAATGGTGGTGGTATATATATGAGATTAAAATATGTTGGTATAAAACTAAAATGACAACAGTCATTATGGTGGTATATAAGACTAAAATTATGACAATGGTGAAAGAGAATATATGATGATATAAGAAAAAAATTGAAGGATTAAATTATGTTGGTATAAGACTAAAATGACAATAATCATTATGGTGGTATATAAGACTAAAATGAGTATGAAAATGGTGAAGGAGACTATATGGTAAGATTAGACTTAAATAATTGAAGGATTAAAGATATGTTGGTATAAGACTAAAATAATAATAGTTATTAGTGGTGGTATATATGTGGGGATGAAAAAATTAAAAGAAGAGATATGGTGATATAAGATTTGTAATTCCAATGAATGTTTGTAATTCATTTGTTTTTACACCGTAACAAACTTCATTTTCCTAGACTTGTCTAGGAAAATACAAAAACTCATTTACTTTTTTCACGTTTTTGGAAAATTTTATTGAAATAACGTTAAGTCATTTTTTTTTAAAAAAAGAAAAAGAAAAATTGAGACAGAAAAAGAAAATAAAAAATATAACTAAGAATTAAAGTAAATGATGTCATTTTTAAGAATAAAGATCCATTATACATAATGCATAGTAATAACCAAAGTATATATATTATTTTCCATTTTGAAATAACTTTTTCAATTGAATTTTGATAGGTTTGAACAATTAATAAATCTACAAATGTCTATAAATTAAATTAGAGTTGGGAGATTGAATTTAATATAAGAAAATCAATAATATAAATTTTATCTACTAACCATATGCATCAAAATAAAGATTAATTATTTTTTGTTGGTGTGAGATTTAATTTAACTTTTGTTTTGTTAGTAATACACTTTTACATGGTTATACTAATTTTTATAATTAGAAATACAAACTTATAAAATATTTTTTATTTTAATAGATTTATATAATGTAAAAAATTGATATAACCTTTATTTATTTATATGTATAATAATAATGTAATTTTAATTTTTTATCTTTCTTCTTCATTCAATTTTTGTAAAATTTTTTATCTTAAGTTTAAATAACTTAAATAAAAATTAAAAAAATGAAATTATAGTTATAAACTCATAATATTATTTATTTAATTATATATATATATTAAATTTAAATGTTATTATCTAGTAAAATAATATTTAATATAAAACTAATTCAAAAAATTTATATAATGTAAAATAAAATAAAATAAAATATGACATAAGATAATATAACTTTATTTGATTATATCTAAATTAAGATTAAATATTTTCAAACATTTATCATATAATAATAATAATGTAATTTTAAATTGATGTACCAAATTTGTATTTTTCTATTTCTATCCAAATTTCTTAAATTTTATTTTAAATTTAATTTATGTTTTATTCAATTTTTGTTTTCTATCTTATAATTTAGGTATACTTTTTGATTGATTATGTATATAAATATATGAAATATATTTTTTCTCTTATTATTTTTCTTGAGTTTGGAATTGAATGATAAATAAGTAGATAATGAATCTAAAATAAATATCATATCATTAAAAGTTAATTAGAAAATTAAATTAATTTTGAAATTTTTATAATTCTTTATTTTATTTTTCTAAAAATGATTTAGATTAACCTTTTAAAAGATTTTTTTTTTGTTAAAACAGTTTGATAGTGTAGTTTGTTCTTGTAAGTAAAACTTATTAGTTATTTTCTATTGCTTTATTTTTTTCTATATTTTTATATAAAAAGTGGCTAAAAATTATAATTGTAAAAATCATTACTCTGATATTTTTTATATTATGATCTTTAATTTAAGATATTTTAAAATATATTTTTATTTTTTTATAATGAAAATCATGTAAATATTTACATATTTTATGTTCTACTACGAATTATCCTAAGAACAAGAAGTAATTGTGAAGTTAAATTGTCCAAACTAAAATATGAGTAATATAATATAATTGGGTTATTTAAATTTTACATTAAATATTTTTTTATTGTTCTAAAATTTGTTTGATAAATGCATTTATTTATTGTTATATGTCAATTTATGATATTTTTAGGTCAATAATAAAGTTTTTATATCATGATAATGATTGTCCTCTACTTCTTTATTAATTTTTATTTGATCTATAATCAAGTTTTTTTAATACATTGTTTAAGATTTCTGATTATTTATTCAGTTAATTTTTTTTTGTTAAAAATTATTTTATACTTATAATCTGCCATATCTATCTATTAAGGTATTACACGAGTCTTCTCTTAAAAAGTTTTAAATAAGATCCATTTATCTTTTATATTTTTTCAAACTTAATATTATAAAGATTATAAGAAATATTTAAAATATAATTTGTTAGTGATTTTGAATGATTAATTTATGAGAAATTTGATGAAATGACCCTCATAATAGGTCAAATTCCAAAATAGGTCCACGCTTGACAAACCTCGTAAAAAGAGTATTTTCACCCTATGAAATGTCGTTCTTGCCCCCGATAACATATTTACCGCTGATGTGTGAACATTACAAATGCGAGAATCATGTAATGCTCGCACATCATCATGCGAGCTTTACATGATTCTCGTATCTGTAATGCTCGCACATCATCATTCAAGTATTACATGATATTCGTACATCTGTAATGCTCGCACATCAGAGTATATAAATAGATGGTCCTTGAGAAAACCCTAATGAAAGCGTCATATCTTCGGCAAACACCGAATAAGAAGTAAGCAAATAGGTGTTGAAGATGAATGTTCGATCCGGCGAACTAATCCTTACGGCATTCTTCTATCAATTTTACTAGATTTGGTATTCTCTTGTTTCTCTCTCATTCTGATTTTCTTTCTGTTTTAGTTCAACATCGTAAATCCGACGATGGTTTCATTATTAATATTATTATACAAAATCTTCTTAAAATGGTTTATTCTATTCATATATGTTAAATGTTTTCTTAAGTCGGTAGATTTGGACGAAAGGATCTTGAAACATCAACAAGAAGAGGAGAAAAGGAAACGACATTGCAGAGATAAAAAGAAAGAGAAGAAGGTCGAATAGTATATTGAAATGAGAGCATTGAATTTATCATTGAAAAATATGGCTGTCTAATTTTACAAGTTTTATGATTCATGTGAGCAGAAGGAGAAGTTGTCGGAGGAGAAAATAACAAGGGAAATAAATCTAGATGTTGCAGCTATGATGAGATTTACGTGATTCGGTTCTTCTTCAAAAATATTAAAAGGAAGAAGACTCCCATATGTTGCAGCTATGATGGAAAAAATTATATTCAGTTGCTTGCGAATTTTGTCCTTAATGTACATTGGGTTAATAAATTTGAAATATATTTATGAAAATTCAGACGGTTATGCTCTAATTAGCTTAGTTCTCTTTACGTTTTGAAAGTTAGTCCGTAAACTAGGAGAAATTGAGAAGGAATTGGAGTTCTCTAGGGTTTTGTTGTTATATATGATGTGGGATTTTGTTTCTTCACAAATTTGCTGAAATGGATTTTTTTTTGGCAAATTGACAATTTATAATAAGGCTTTGAATAAACAAAGAGAACCACCATCATAATATATGTTTAGAGCTTCTCTTTGGAATCCGTCAAGACATCAATATTCACCAAGGAAAGAGAATAAGTATTATCATATTAAACCCTAATCTTTCAAAGATTATACTAGGGCCTAATCTTTCAAAGATTATACTAGGGCTTTACAGATGTATACCAATCCTTATCATTTTATACGCACACCATTATATGATGGAAAACTTAACATTCATTCTTCCCTAAAAATACCACCATCTCAAATGTTATTGCCCACAATTGAATTTTTTAACCCAAATAAATTGTCTGATCAAGTAGGTACTTTTCATAATATTTATTATAAGGCACAGTAATTACGGAAAATAGCACAAATACAATAACATAATTAAACATGTAATCTATTTAACCTGTTCAACTGCAAATTTGGACGCTCAGTTAATAATTCTAACAAAAAATTATGACTTGGAGGAAGAGGATCGATCATCTTAGGCCGCCACTGGTTCACAAACTGAACTCGACACATTGGCTTTAACCTGTTTCAAATACCTGTCTATATATGTCTAAGAAGTTTGACAAATAAATTAAATTTGAATAAAGGTTAATATGAAAGTTAAGCAAATGTATTTTTTTTTTTTTTTTAAAATTAGTGATATCTAACATGAATGTGTAGTAAAATGACACTTTTCTAGTAAGTTCTAATTAATTAGCCAGAAGAATGCAATTTGTTTGCTTCTAGCATTTGACAGAGAACCTAGCTAAAGCTTATTATTGCAAATATCTATAAATCATGAAGGTTTGCTTTGTTGGAATTATTTCCAATATTTGGGTACATATATAATTTAATAATTGTATATTAGTTGTTATCATAATAAAGATTAAAGCCCAAATAAAGTGATCTATTAAAGTATAAAGGGTATGGGCTTATTTAGACATCTATAATAAATATGGGGATATATTTGTGTAGAAGCAGAAATACCATTTATTATTTCGTTGATGGGCCGAATAATAAATGGGTATATTAGGGCTAGGTCCCCAACCCATATATATAGCCAGCCTATTTGTTTCTCTCATCGAACAATAAGGTTTATGTTCATCTCTCAAGAACACTCAAGAAGAAGGCTATCGATATAGGGTTGGAAGACTTAAACCCCACCCACATCTGACATTCCGATCCAGGTCCAGATCCAGAACAAGAAGATCCACATTCAGATTCAGGTCCAGATTCAAGATCAAGAGAAGATCAAGAAGAAGAAAATAACGAAGAACGGCTTAATGAACCGTTCTGCATTCAAGATCTAGGTACGTTTCCGCAATTACAGTTTATCTCGATTTATCGACATAGAGTATACAGATTATAAACTTAAGGATTAAAGATTTAGATTAAAGATTCTAACAAGCGGTATCAAAGCCTCTCTATGTCGATTTATTGAGATTTAATAAGGATAAAGATAGATTGTTGAATTTGGTTAACAAGATTATGAATAACAATTAAATTTTCTGTATATTCACATTGAATAAACAGATTCAGAATAAGGAAATTGAATAAATTGAATTGAATGTTCATTTTAAGGATAAGGAAGTTGAACAGGTTTAATTTTGTTTTATTTTGTTTCTCATTTACAGTTAGGGTCAAATAAGAATTATGTATAAAACAAAATGTGAGATAATTAAGAATAAGTTAATTCTAATATATATATATATATATATATATATTTTTGATTTGAGGTTATATAATTGTTATTAATTAAAGAATATGAATAGACATTTATAAATGTTCTTGATCTAATATGTCTTTATTTATTGAATTATAAACAATAAATTATTTTGATGTATATGTTATAGTAAAGAATTAAAACTCTAGACATCTTATACATCTAAACAATTTTTCAGAAATCATAAAGAATAAACAATTTTAGAATCATAAACAATAAAAAAATGGAAAAGTTTTATTTCAAGAATTGGATTTAATTATTAATTTGAAAATAATAATTCAAATTAATAACCTGAATTTAAGTCATAGAAGAGAGAGAAATATATGCTAAAGAAGTTGAATTTTTTTTTTTTTAAAGAATTGGTAAAATTAATATCTATTTATTATTAATTAGATAATTAAAGAGATATTAATAAATATATTATATATATTTCGGTTATATATATATATATATATATATATATATATATTTTGAGTAGGAAATTTGAATTTTAGAATAATAATTTATTATTATTCTAATTATATAAGTAGGTAAGGAATTAAGGAATTTAGTTTTGGAATAATAATTAATTATTATAATTAATTTAAGGAATTAAAATAATAATAATAATAATAATAATATTTTAATTAGTTAAAGATTGAAGTAATATTTATTCCTGAAATAATTGTTATTATATTAATACATTTATATATAATTAAGAATAAATAAAATATAGAATGAAATTCTGGAATTTTAATATATACCTATAATATATAATATAGACTATAATATAGAGTTATGATTTGAGAATTAAGTAAAGAAAAATAGTTATCATGTTTATAATATTTTATAAATATTGATTACATTATGTTTTTGTAATATATTTAATGAATTAGTATAAAAACGGATGAATACATCTATTTAATTTATACTTAATTAATGTATATAATATATTCAGAAATTAAGAAAAAGTCAATTTATATAAATATATTCAGAAATTAAGAAAAGACAAGAATAAAGAGATTATTATTTTATTAATAATAATAATTTATAATTAAAGAATAAATAAATATCAATAACTTATTTATCAAGAATTAAGTTATTTATCAAGAATTAAGAAAATCAATTAACTTAATATTTGATAAATTTAGAATTTTGGGTAATCTGTGTAATTGATTATTTAATTGTTTATTATTATTATTATATTTGGATGAATAATACATATGGAATATATATACATATTTCGGTCTTTATGTATATATTGTGTTCATTGATATTAAGAAATAATTGAGTGATTAGTAAAATCACAATTATTTGTTTTGTAACACATATGGAATTTATGCAATTTTGATACATAAAACAACATTCAGATTTTTGGTATTAATAACACATTCAAAAATTGGTATAATTTTAGGCCCACTTAAATTTGTAATTATGCGGTTGTTAATCCGCCCAAAGGAAGATTAATAATTGGTCGGATTGCAAATTTAAATAATGTACAAATTATTAATTTATAGAACATATTTGTTTTATAAGATTAAGACGGTTGTGTTTGTAACTATGCGATTATTAATCAGACAAAAGGAAGTTTAATAATTGGTCGAGTTACACACTTAAAGTATGTACATAATTTATTAATTTATTAAATCAATTAATTGAAGCAACATCCTACCAAAGTAGACTCTCTTGTGAAGGTTAATATGTTTTATAAATTAAGAAGGTAGTGTGTATGTATTTCATGCGGTTATTTAATCGGCCCAAAGGAAGATAAATAATTGGTCAGAATAACATTATGCACATGTGGTAATAAATATGTAACAATTATTCGGTGGGCCATGTGAATAATTGGAATATCCAAAGATAACCAATTATTTGACAGGACTTATTGTTAATATTTGATTACTACAAAAGAGTACCGTTTGCAAGTTAATATTTAATGTCCAAAGACTAAATATTAATGTTGCGTTTGGTATCTTATGATGAGACGTACCATTATTTTGAATTTATGTGATTATTAAAATTTTGTGAGTATGGTTGTTCATTTGTTTTGTTATCTAATCAAGTTAACACTTCTGCTTATACGGATTATTTTTTTGTCAACATCTTAAGTTCATTTTATATGATATAATTTTTAAGACATATTTAGAATTTGTTGTATTTTTAAGAATTATATCTAAAATGGTTAAAATTGCTAAGGTTATTATTAGAATAAAGATTTCATAAATAATATATGTTTTATTTTGTTTCAAAAGTAATGCATTAAAGTCAGAGTTACAATAATGTATTCTCATGCATCTAATTTGGATTTTCTTATTTACACTTACGTTAATTGATGTGAATTGTAGTTGTCCAAAGGGAGACATAGTCTCTATATGAACTCACATCAATTGTGTGTAAGAAAAATAAAAGATTGAAACAAAAATTACATAAATAGTGTTCACTTAGCAAATACCTTAATACATAATAAAGAAATGAAGTTGTAAGAATTACAGATATTGCACCTAAAAGAAAGTGGTCCATAAAAGAATACATATTATAGTTTGTTTTGTTTGTTCTAAGAGTAATTTAACTTCAGTACTCATACACGTTTAATGGTAACTTCAGTATTACTAAAGTAAATGTGTTGATGTACGGTTGAGTTAATTGTCAAAAGTCAATTGATGGTGAAAGAAACATCGGCGTGGGCATTGACAATTCATATTAAAGATGAAGAAATAAAGAATTACTTTAGATACTTTTTTATTTGGAAACAAACATTTATGGAATATCTTCATGTAATTGATTCATTTGGAAGGAAGAGTTAAGAATTACAACTTATATATGGAATAAAGATTCAACTAAAACAACTAGTAAATTCTTTTGGGGTTGTCCAGTTAAGGTCAGGCCTTATAGGTCTAAAGAAAATAAACTAGACTAAAGAATTTCTAGATGTTAATTATTGGATATTTTGAAAGATCTAGAGATAAATTTAGTCTCATAAGTACTTCAAGATTAGCCTTGAAAATAAATATATATACATAATACTCCTTAAACAAGAGTTTAATGTATGCTCTAGATTATATGAATCAAGAAATTAAGAATATTTATGATGTTGGACAAATACTTGAAGGATCTTGGTTTGGATCATTAAGAAAGCAACCAAACAACTAATGTGATATTTTAAGAACAAAACATTGCATACTCATATAGTGAAATCGAATCGGATAGAGATCATTTGGTATATTGATTCGAATTTTGTTGGATACTAAAACAGTCAAAAATTCGTGCCACATCATTTTAGTTTAAAGAATTAATTTTTGGAAGAGTGTTAAGTAGACACTCGAATTATTTCAAGTTGATGGCAGAATTTATTAGGTGTTTTGTGGTATCCAATTAAAGAATCTGACTGCAAAATTTTGTCACGAGGTTGCAAATTATGGATGATATAGAAAGACCACTAAAGTTATTACGTGACAATAATTTGCAGTTCTTTTACTTTAATAGTAATATGAGTTTGACTAAGTCGAACTATTTGGAAAATAAAGAATTCAGAATGTTTATTTATCTATTGAGCATATTTGGACAAACTCTAAAATTACGGATTCGTTCTCTAAATATTTGCTATCTGAGGTCTTTCATGAACATATTGTTCATATGGATATTACATATTTAGATGATATACAGTTTTAGTGGGAGTTTGTATTGTGATGCTTGTATAGATACAATTTGGAATTTATGTGCACATTAAAGAATTAGTTTCTAAAGAAATTAAAGATTTAGTTTTTAAAGAAAATCAATATTTTAAAGTTATTCAGATTGATCTCTATAAGGAATAAAGGAGGACCAGTTGGTATTAGACATGTTAAAGATCACACTACATGTTAATCCACACTACACACCCATGTTTAATCTATGTCATTTGATTGTATTGACATATGTGATGTTAGGATCTAGGTCGCCGCTGGTGGACCGGGGGTTGGACCGGTTAGCGGTTCTCACTCGTAGGGTGGTAGTTAATCCGGTTAGAGATTAACACCGGGGTTTCAATACTACACAACCTGTCACAAACCCTTGAACTAGGTTCAAGCGCGGAAGAGGTTTGCTTTCAGGTTGAAGCGGCACGCTTGTATGATAGGCACGGTCGGTTTTGGATGATGAAGATTTGGAGATGGTGGGTCGGTTTCGGTAATCTGGATATTCGGTATGGTTAGTATAAAGTCGGTTTGGAGCGATATGGTTAAGTTAGTCGGTTATATAATGAAGCCGGCAGAAAGTAAATAACACAACAGATTTTATGGATGTTCGGAGATAAAACTCCTACGTCACCCCTTCCTCTCGAAACCGCAAGAAGGATATTCACTAAGGAATACAAGTACAGGCCAATCGAGACTTATTTCCTGCTCGATAACACTCTTACAATTTACACCGAAATTGTAAAACACACTTTAACTTTCAACACTTAGGCTTTCTAGAATAGCACACTCTTATCACTTGTAGTAAATGCTCTTAGCGCTCGTTATCCCAATGTATGTCCCGCATTTACTCTTCTGCAACTGCCTCCTTTTATAGGTGAAATATGCCAACGGTCATATTTCACTGCCTTGAATCTGATTGGCTGATCAGAGGTGCAGTGATTCAGTGTCTTAGAGGTTCAGACCTGCGGTCGTTTCCTCAGACCTGACGGTCAACCTCAGACCTGGCATTATGTCTCAGACCTAGCGGTCTGTTCATTCGGTGTGTAGGACAAGCCTGCCGGGTTTGTCTTTTACTTGATATAGGCACTGTCTGTTTGGACAGTTGTCTGTACTTTGAGGATTTCCTTTCTGGCTTATCCCGAAGTAGAAGGATCCGGTAGTACTATTTTCTGCAGCCTACAGTCTTTCCTCAGACTTGCATGGATATGGAAGTATTCAGTCTGTTCCTTTGGTATCATTCTCAACAGATACCCGAAATGTCTTCTTGTACTGGTCGGTCATTTGACTTGGCCGAATGTGTTTTGGTAGTGATGTAGCCGGACTTCTTCCGGTTATTCTTGTCTTGTGGATGATCGGCTGTTTGATTATTCCGGTTTTGAGCTTTGGCTGATCCTTTCTTTGTGCGGTCACATTCCGAATACTCTTGATCGGTTTGGTAGCTTGACCAGTTAGGTTTCTTCAGTCGGTTCTCTTGTTCATCCGGTCCGGTTCCTTGTTCCTGCATGGGAAGTTTGTTTAAGTTAGGTTTATTTGAACCGGTCTGAATTTATCTAACAATTTCTCCCTTTTTGATTATTTTATTTAAAATTATCAAAATCATGTAAGTTTGCAACCGTAGGCCGGTTGTTTTGTTTGGCCGGTTTTTGAAAAAGACTTAGAGAATTTTCGAAAAATTTTGAGAGAGAAGTTTTGGAAGAGTCTTTATCTTTTATCTAACAATTTCTCCCTTTTTGATTATTTTATTTAAAATTATCAAAACTAAGTAGAAATGCAAAATTATCAAACTTTATATATATTTATAGATGACCGGAAAGGACAAAACATATAGAAATACTAAGGCCAATAAGAAAAAGAAGGATAGTCCCTATTCAGAATCCGTGAAGTCATAGGCGCTCTTCTTTTTCTTCGGTTGCTGTTGCCCGGTCTGTTGGGAGGATCGTCGCCTGTTAGATCGGGACCGCAGTTGTTCTTCGACTTCATCCTCGACTTGGTCGGCCTGCTGCGATGTACCCGTAATGACCGGTTCAGAGACCTTTTGGAGCATCTCGGCTATCCGAACTTTCTTAGGGGCCTCCCTCTTTCAATTTTTCGGTGCTGAAGCGGAGGCGGCCGCCTTCCTCTTCTCGTTTTCCTTCGCATAGCCTTCCAGCCTCCGTGTTTCCCTTTCCAACCGTGCGGCATCCTCCGCAGCTTGAGAGGCTACTTTCTCAGCAAATCCTGGGAATATGGCCCCAGCCTTTTTAATTCGTGCGGCTTCCACTTCCGCTTCGGTTAGTTGAGACGATCGCGGCGCCTCTTTATCTTTGCTAACTTCGGCATCCAGCGCATCCTGGACCCGTTTAGCCACTTGAGCATCGGCCTCTATGGCCGCGGCGTCCGCGTTCTCCTTAGCCTTTAGAATTTCGGCCATTTGTTCGGTAAGTGCCTTTACTTCGGCCACAAGATTCTCGTTTGTCTTTTCAAGTTCTGAGACCCGGTTAATTGTCGTGTCGACCCGTTCGAAATCCTTCTTTAAATCGGAGGTCACAACCTCCAGAGTTGCGGTTCGCTGAGCCCATTTGTCGCGCTCACCGGCCTCTTCCCACAGTCCGGTGCCGAGTTCTGAGAGACGTGCTTGATGTTGATCCAGAAGCAGCTTTGTCACGTCGGTGAACTTCAGGGCCGAATCAATTATGTTGTTGCATCTATCCTTGAATGGTTGAAGCTTGGACACGTCGTGTTCTTATACGCGGTCATCGACCCGTTCCGATATGGATGCCTCAAGCTTCTGAAGTCGGTCCTCAACCCATTCTTTAGCAGCCCATTCTTTAGGAGGGTCTGAGGTGGTGACTTCCGGTGGTGGAGGAGGTGATTGCTCGGTGGGATCTGGATCGGCTCTTTCACCGGGATTTATCGGTGCAGCATTTTCATTTGGAAGTTCTAATTGTGCCGCATCCTCTAAGATCGGTACCTCAACCTCCAATATCGGTACCTCAACCTCTAATATCGGTACCTCAACCTCCAATATCGGTACCTCAACCTCCCTTGGAGGTGTTGGACAGTTAACTGGAAATTTTTCGATTACCGGAGCAGTATAGACCGGTACTTGCTTTCGGTTGCATATCGCTTCCAGCCGCTCTATTTCTTGAAGTATTTCCATTTTGCCTTTTGCAAGCCTTGTTAACACCCGCGGCGCTATGGTATCCACCGATCCCGTCTCGATGTACTCTTCCTTAATTTTCCGGATGCGCTTTCTTAGTTTCCGAAGTTGGATCCTCGGTATCAGGAGACAGGTTCGGCTTTGTACCTCCTGAATTGTGTTGGATTTTGTGAGGTGCAACATCAGGTCCTCTACTTCCTCCAATCTGTCGATGCATTCCTTTTGCGTGAAGCCCGGTAGGATTTCTTTATATGTTGTACTAAACCGGTGCTCATGCCACTTCAAATATAACTGTATAACGTCCTCGCCTCGCTTGTCAATGCCCTGAAAGATTTTCTGGGCTAATCTATCGGCCTCTGCTTCTTCGGCCTCCTCCCTTTCTGTGTTATAGCCTTCATTGGCTTCTTTATCAACCTCTTCTTCACCACTCTCTTCTCTATCCTCGGTGGTTTCAGGATTGATGTTTGGTTCGGCATTATTCGGACTCCGAGCCGACTGATCGTCGTCATTGACCGTTCTATCATCGGTCCTTTCCGTGTCGGTTTCCCCAGAGGCCCACTCCTCATCTTCTGTTTGTTGTGGTGGGTCTACGAAGGTTATCTTTTCTTTCCCCTTTCCTCCGGTCTTTGCTTTTGCCGGGGCATCTTTCTTTGCGGCTTTCTTCTTTCGGCCACCTGTGGAACTGGAGGCCGGCTGCGTTCTTTTAAGGAATTGCCTTGATCTAATGAGGCAACGTTTTGCTACCGCAACACCGGGACCGATGTTGAGATTCAAGTGGAGGAAGATCTTACCGAGGGGCACGGCGTATCCCCACGACCGGGTGGAGTCCGGTTTCACCATATTCATGAGGTTGCTGAACACCGATCTTGCCCAGTTGACCTCTTTTCCTTCCATCAGACCGATCAACAACTTGATTTTGTCTTTGGTAAGGTTGCTGAAGTTTCCTCCCCTCGCCTGAATCGCCCTGGCGAAAATGTCACATACCGGGATATACTCCGGCCTCAACATTGTTTTACTCCCGGATATTGTGATCGGCTCAGTGGTTGCCGATAAAATGTGGCAAGCCGCCTCAAAGGTGTCATGTTCTATTTATGTCGTTGCATCCTGGCCGGTTGTTGGGAGATGCAAGCTTTCGGCCACCAATGCTTCGGTGATCTCGATTTGGGAACCGCAAACCGTCGCGATGATCTTGTCGTAGGCGATGGTTGCGGTGTTGAAGAACTCTTCGACCGCATCTTTATAAATGACGTGAGGACCGCCTAGGAAATATCCCAGACCGGTTTTAATCAGCCGGTCAATAACTTCCTTTGCCTCGGTCGTACCATTCAGCCGGATTTCCTCGAAATCCACCTGAGAGTAGAGTCTGAACAATGCCGAGTCACGACCCATGTTAAAGAGTTTGAGAATGAGAGAAAACCGCTTCAAAGAGTTTAGAAAGCTTAGAGAGAGAAAGTGAATTCGCGTGAGAATGAAAGAAAATGACCGAAGGTCCCTTTTATAAACGCGGTTTGGAAGCCCAACCGTCCCATCATTAATGGGCGGGAATTTTCCCTCCAAATGAAAAGGTGCCAAACTATGGGCGGTAAAGCAAAAACGGGGGGGCGGCAATTTTGGGCGGGAGATTTCCCTCCAAAATCCTTTGCCTATGTTATGGATGACGCATTCTTTTCTTTGAAGCCGAATGATTGAGCGGTTTCCAAGTCTAACTAGACATTTTGATTGATCAGAGTGTTAACAGTTTTAAGCAGATTTTATAAGACCGGATAAGAGCGCGGTCCTAGTTTGAAGATCGGTTACTTAGATAAATGTTCAAAGAATTGAGAAGACACGGTTATTTAAACTGAAATGATATTAAAAGCCAAAAGATATCAGATAAAGAAGACCGATTATAAGATTCGGTACAAAGATAGGCATACAGAAGCAATGGAAAGTATAGCCTATTCAAAAGACATTCTCCAGAGTCGTTCTCTTGCCGAATCACTGTTGAGGATGTTTGAAGAGGAAGCCGGTGTGCCCGGTCCGAACTCTGGTCGGTACCCAAGGATCAACTTGCTGATATGCGGTGCATACCCGAGACCTTTCTTGGTCAGCACCATATTCTTTAAGTTTTCCCATATGACCGATGACCAGTTGATGGCCGATTTGCAGAGAATGTTGGTCATGATGTTGTAGGTATTCTTGGAATACCGTTGATTAGGTGACTGACACAGAATTGACCGGGTCACGATTTCGAGCAGTAGCTGACCGTGACTATCAAGTTGGGTTTTTGGCCAAAAGTGTTCCACCGGAGAGGAGGTGGCCGACAGGTATTGTGCGGTTTCAGATCCCGCACGGTCCTGAATAGTCGGAAAGTCAGAGAAACCTTCAGTTGGTAGACCGAATAGTGAGGCAAATTCAACCTCGTCGATCCAGAACGTGTGGTCTCTGACAGTAGAGACGATATAATTTTTCCCTGATGTAGGCGCTTCGAAAGAAGGCCTTGACATCATCTATAAGAATGGGACCGGCCTCTTCAAGGAACGGTTGAAGACCGGTTTCAACAAGGGAGTCATACATGAATTTCTGCTTAGTGGTGCAATCCCTTATGTCCGTGCAAGATTCGAAATCGATGCATAGAAAGTTTCCCAGAGTTCTGCTCGGCATGGTTTCGGTATAGAGAGAGAGAAACGGGATTCAAGAAGAAGAGAAGTGATTTTTTACTTTCGGATGTGATAAAATGAGGAGAGGATGGCTCCTTATATAGGATCAGTTTTGGAGGGAAAATCTAAGCATTGATGGTCAGTTTTGTTTTATTAAGGAAAAGAATCTTTCCCTTTTCAAGGTGCATGGGGAAGCGGCAGATTGCAAGGCTCGAGGTAAGTGTTAGTTAGGAAGTAACCAGATTAGTTGGAAATTAAATGTGCGGGTGGTTGGAGGTTGTCTCATTAATTGGGATTATCTCATTAAATGCACTCAACACATAACCGATAGTAATTAGATAGAAACCGAAAATGGTAGAGATAATGCCGAAAATGGCGTACAGGAACGATGAAGAAAACATGAAATCAAGAAAGACACAAATAAAGCCGAAAGAGACATGGATGAAGCCGATATGATCAAACTTGAGTTGGGCAAGAATACACCCGGTGCATGAAGCAAAACGACCGGATGCAGGAAGGAGTGACTTAGGGTGCAAAGGGGTTGACATCACCGTTGCGGTTTCTTTTCCTCCAGGCCCTCTCGAACCGCCTATAAAACGGGTCGGTTACTTCTTTGGTGAGCACCTGAGCTTGGTTTAAACCTTCGCCGGGACAGGTTGGTACTCCAAGCTCCACAAAGAGGCTGCTTATTTGAGAAATGAAACCAACTGATCGGATGCCGATCATCCAGATAAGGGTGTCGAAGAGCAGCCTAGACCAATTTACTGGTGTGCCGGTGATTATGGCCGCCATCATGTTGAAGTTCGAGACACTGTAGGTGTTTGTGACGTCCCTACCAAAAATGCTCTTGCCGATTACATCGTTGAGAAGCTGATATTTAGCTCTCAGACATGATTTTGCTCCATGGTCCTCAACCGGGTCGTTAGACCGAGAGAGGGCGATGCAGACTTCGGCTTTTACATCCCAGGGATGTCTAGATCTGTGATCCCGTGCCTTGGCAGGCTATGACACCTTGCAAAGTCTCGTTCAGTGAAATCGAAGACAATGCCTCCCACCTTGGATTGGATGTGGGTATCAAAGTGGGGGGTGCCACGAAACACTCTTGCATTGTGGAAGAACTCCAGAACGGAGTCCGGATAAATGGAGTGCTTGTCACATAGGAAACTTTGGAGGCCGGTTTCCTCCAAAGATTTTATCATCTTGTATATTTCATACTGGTCTGTGGAGGAACAGGATTGAAAATCAACCTGAAGGATGTTTGGAAACTGAGACATTTTGTGCCTTAGTGAGAGGATGTTCTTGTGACTTGTGAGTGTTGTGGTGAACGTTTGCTTCACTTAAATACTAGTTTAGGGACTATCCTATTGTCCAGGCATTAAATTGGATGATGTCTATTAACTGCAGGATAAAAGATATTGCATAAAAATAGGCATGTTTGCAGTCTAGGTATCGGTCATAGGCCTGGACTGTGAAAGATATCAAAAGATCTTCACGTCTTTTTAGGCGCGACCGTATTACTTTGAAAAGGCAATGTTTCAGAACAGATATCTACAAGCATTGATAGTTGTTCCACTTCTGTTTGAAATTCAAATAATCTAGAATGACCTGCTTCCAAACCGGTCAGGTATCAGTTGTTCATCCCGATGCGGGTATTTGGTGCATGCACCAAGTAGCCGGTCGGTTTACTCTATCTGATAGACTGGGCAGTTCTTCCACAAACACCCTCAAGATTCGAAGTTCAACAGTTTAGGAAGAATTACCAGTTTTGTCTTTCCAAACCGGTTTCCCTTTAAGCATCCTTTGGAAGGATTTGGCTAATGTCGGTTAAGCCGAGAGTAAGCCTGAATTGAGAAAACTTAGCTTCCTGTAGCGGCTTTGTGAAGATATCGACCACTTGTTGATCGGTCGGTACGTATTCCAGCCGGATATGCTTCAGCGTGACATGCTCCCGAATGAAGTAATGCCTTATGTCGATGTGCTTGGTTCTGGAGTGGAGAACCGGATTGTAGGTGATCGCTATGGCACTCGTGTTGTCACAGAAAATCGGGGACTCTTCGGCTATGATACCGAAGTCCTTCAACTGCTGTTGGATCCAGAGGAGTTGAGAACAGCAACTTCCGGTCGCCAGGTATTCAGCTTCTGCAGTGGATGTGGCTACAGATGTCTGCTTCTTGCTATGCCATGAAACGAGCCGGTCACCAAGGAACTGACATGTTCCGCTGGTGCTTTTTCTGTCAATCTTACACCCTGCATAGTCAGCGTCTGAATAACTCGTTAGATTGAAGGACGAGTCCTTTGGGTACCACAGACCGACATCAGGTGTGCCCTTTAGATACTTCAGTATCCTCTTTGCGGCTGTGTAATGGGATTGCTTTGGATTTGCTTGAAATCTTCCACACACACCAACTGCAAACAGGATGTCCGGTCTACTTGCTGTCAGGTACAATAGGGAACCGATCATGCCCCGGTATGCAATCTGGTCCACCGATTGGCCTTCATCATCTCTGTCCAGTTTAATGGATGAGCTCATTGGAGTGGCCGCCGAGGAGCAGGTGTCCATACCGAATTTCTTTAGCAGCTCCTTGGTATATTTAGGTTGACTGATGAATGTTCCTTCCTTGAGTTGTTTAACCTGAAGACCTAGGAAGAAACTTAATTCTCCCATCATACTCATTTCAAACTTGTCAGTCATCATTTTTGAAAACTTGTCACATAGCTTAGGATCGGTTGAGCCAAAGATGATATCATCTACATAGATTTGAACAAGTAGGATATGTTCCTTCTTTTCAAATTTGAACAATGTCTTATCCACCGAACCGATGGTGAAATCATGCTCTAATAGAAATGCGGTTAGTGTATCATACCAGGCTCTAGGTGCTTGCTTTAGACCGTATAAAGCTTTGTTTAGCCGGTATACATGGTTTGGAAATGCAGCATTTTTAAAACCGGGTGGCTGTTCAACATACACTTCTTCACGTAGGTCACCGTTCAGAAATGCACTTTTAACATCCATTTGAAAAACTTTAAAATTTTTGAAGGCTGAAAAAGCTAGAAAGATCCTAATGGCTTCAATTCTGGCTACAGGAGCAAATGACTCTTCAAAGTCAATGCCTTCTTCCTGTTTGTAACCTTGAGCCACTAATCTGGCTTTGTTCCTCGTGACCAGACCGTCCTCATTGAGTTTGTTTCTGAATACCCATCTTGTTCCTATGACCGATTGATCTTTCGGTCTGGGAACTAAGTACCAGACTTTACTACTCTCGAACTGGTTTAGCTCTTCTTGCATTCCTAAGATCCAATCCGGATCTGACAATGCTTCATCTATTCTTTTCGGTTCAATCTGGGATATGAAAGCTGAGTTAAAGTATCCTTCCAGAAGTTGACTCCTAGTTCGAACAGGTTCTGAAGGGTCACCTATAATTTGCTCAGGAGGATGTTTACTATTTCTTCTGAGATTCAGTTCAGGGATGTCTACCAAATTACCGGTAACTTGACCAAGGCTAGACATGTCGGTAGGCTGAACGAGATTGTCAGACCGACCGACTCCCTCGGATTGGACCGAAGTGTCAGCTTCCTGTTGTGGAACAGCTTGATCCGGCTGGGTATCAATGATACCCATTTGGTCATGGACAAACCGCCTGAAGACCGGGGTCTCATCTTCACTATCAGAATGAATATCATTATTTTCCAGTCTGTTGTGTAGATCAAAGCATGAAGCAGTATTGCTTTCAACCGATTCATCGAAAACAACGTGAATTGTTTCCTCCATGGTTGCAGTTCTATTATTATATACTCTATATGCTTTACTTACTGCCGAGTATCCTAGCATAATGCCGGTATCGGTCTTTGCATCAAAAGCGGTGAGTTGGGTTTTACCATTTATATGAATATAACATTTACAACCGAAAATCCTGAGGTACTTGAGTTTAGGAACTCTGTTAAAATAAACCTCATACGGTGTTTTGTTGTGAAATCTGTTTATCAAAGACCGGTTTTGTGTATGGCATGCAGTGTTGATAGCCTCAGCCCAAAATTTCTGAGCAATGCCGGAGTCGGCTATCATGGACCGTGCGGCTTCCTTGAGAGTCCGGTTTCTTCTCTCGGCCAGGGCATTTTGTTGAGGAGTCCTAGCACTAGACAACTCGTGTCTAATGCCGGATTCATCAAGATATGCAGTTAATGTACTATTAGTAAATTCGGTACCTCGATCACTTCGAATGCTATTGATACGAGTTGATTTTTCATTTTGCAACCGCTTAAGAAGTGTGATCAGGTTTGATACAGTTTCACGTTTAGATGGTAGAAATATTACCCATGTATATCTAGAATAATCATCAATAACTACCATGGTGTAAAGCATACCTCCTAGGCTAATGACCTGAATCGGTCCAAATAAATCCATGTGAAGAAGATCTAGGCATCGGCTAGATTGAATATTTCCTTTACTCTTAAAAGATGACCTAGTTTGTTTACCCATTTGGCATGCTGAACAGACCTTATCCTGGTTAAATACTATATCAGGAATACCTTCAACTAGCTTTCTACCGCGAATGTAGTTTAAGGTTTTCATGTTTAGATGGTTTAGTCTCTTGTGCCATAGCCAGGTTTGATCAGTCTTAGCTATCATGCATATAGGATATTCTATTCTTGTTTTCCAGTCTACCTTATAGATGTTACCTATCCTATTTCCGGTTAGTAGTACAATACCTTGAGAGTCCTTAACTAAGCATGCATGTTTAAGGAATTCTACCGTGTATCCGGCATCACACATCTGACTAATACTAAGTAGATTAAAACGTAGGTTTTCAACTAGAAGTACATTATCAATAGTTAGATTACCATGGACAATCTTACCCTTGCCCACAGTTTTACCTTTTGAGTTGTCACCGAAGGTAATTAGAGCACCGGTTACTGATCTGATGTCGATTAGCAAATTGCTATTTCCGGTCATGTGCCTGGAGCAACCGCTGTCCAAGAACCATTCGGAGTTTTCTAGCCGTTTCTTTGGATCCTGTTCCTCATTGGCCATGAGGCACGTGAGTTCATCGTCGCTGTCACTGCGAGCCCATAGACTTCCTCCATCGTCGGCTATCAGTGCTTTCGGTACCTCACTTCCTTCACCGGCTTGTTGGTAATTGTTTCTGTCATTTTGATATTCCGGTTTCTGGGTGTCCCTTCTTGGTTTCCTGCACTCCCACTTAAAATGTCCCAAACAGTTACAGTTATAGCATCTTATATTGGATTTGTCACCATAGTAGTTGTTTGTCGGTTGGCTCCTTTTCATGAACCTCTCAAACTTCTGTGCAAGCATTGCCATGGCATCCTCAGTGAACTGTTCGGCGGTTCTAATCGGTGCGGGTGCAGGAACCGGTATCGGTGCAGGAGTAGGAGCAGGTGCAGCCGGTTCTGTAGATGTGATTAGTGCTCTGGTTGATGTTGAGGCCGAGACTTCCTCTTCAGTTCTGGATCTCATCTCGAATTCGTATGCCTTTAGATCTTCGAATACGTCGTATAGTTTCATCTTACGTAGGCTGTTTGATTCCCTCATTACCATTGTCTTTATATCCCAGGCACTTGGAAGAGATCTCAAAGCCTTCATAGTTCATCTAACACACCAGTGAACCGGTCACTGTATTCCTTCATAGTTTCTCCTGGTTTCATTTTGATGCTTTCAAACTTCTGTGTGGCCATCATTATTTTGTTCTCCCTTGTTCTTTCATTTCCTTCAAAGATCCGGATGACCGTGTTCCATGTCTCCTTCGCGGTTTTGCAATCTCTGATCTTGCAGTATGTGTTTCTGTCTACGCTGTTGGAGATCCGGTTTCTTGCATAGTTGTCCAGATTGTTCCTTCTCCTATCTTCAGCCGTCCATTCTTTTCTATCTTTATCAATGAATATCGATCCTTCGGTCAGAATGGATTCCATTTCATCATCCAAGGTGACTAGGTGCAGGTGCATGCGTGCCTTCCAGTTGGCAAAGTCATCACCTTCTAGCATTGTAGGCCTATCCTGATACATGTTTGCTTGAGTATTGAAACTAACTGCTCTGATACCAATTTTTAGGATCTAGGTCGCCGCTGGTGGACCGGGGGTTGGACCGGTTAGCGGTTCTCACTCGTAGGGTGGTAGTTAATCCGGTTAGAGATTAACACTGGGGTTTCAATACTACACAACCTGTCACAAACCCTTGAACTAGGTTCAAGCGCGGAAGAGGTTTGCTTTCAGGTTGAAGCGGCACGCTTGTATGATAGGCACGGTCGGTTTCGGATGATGAAGATTTGGAGATGGTGGGTCGGTTTCGGTAATCTGGATATTCGGTATGGTTAGTATAAAGTCGGTTTGGAGCGATATGGTTAAGTTAGTCGGTTATATAATGAAGCCGGCAGAAAGTAAATAACACAACAGATTTTATGGATGTTCGGAGATAAAACTCCTACGTCACCCCTTCCTCTCGAAACCGCGAGAAGGATATTCACTAAGGAATACAAGTACAGGCCGATCGAGACTTATTTCCTGCTCGATAACACTCTTACAATTTACACCGAAATTGTAAAACACACTTTAACTTTCAACACTTAGGCTTTCTAGAATAGCACACTCTTATCACTTGTAGTAAATGCTCTTAGCGCTTGTTATCCCAATGTATGTCCCGCATTTACTCTTCTGCAACTGCCTCCTTTTATAGGTGAAATATGACAACGGTCATATTTCACTGCCTTGAATCTGATTGGCTGATCAGAGGTGCAGTGATTCAGTGTCTCAGAGGTTCAGACCTGCGGTCGTTTCCTCAGACCTGACGGTCAACCTCAGACCTGGCATTATGTCTCAGACCTGGCGGTCTGTTCATTCGGTGTGTAGGACAAGCCTGCCGGGTTTGTCTTTTACTTTATATAGGCACTGTCTGTTTGGACAGTTGTCTGTACTTTGAAGATTTCCTTTCTGGCTTATCCCGAAGTAGAAGGATCCGGTAGTACTGTTTTCTGCAGCCTACAGTCTTTCCTCGGACTTGCATGGATATGGAAGTATTCAGTCTGTTCCTTTGGTATCATTCTCAACAGATACCCGAAATGTCTTCTTGTACTGGTCGGTCATTTGACTTGGCCGAATGTGTTTTGGTAGTGATGTAGCCGGACTTCTTCCGGTTATTCTTGTCTTGTGGATGATCGGCTGTTTGATGATTCCGGTTTTGAGCTTTGGCCGATCCTTTCTTTGTGCGGTCACGTTCCGAATACTCTTGATCGGTTTGGTAGCTTGACCGGTTAGGTTTCTTCAGTCGGTTCTCTTGTTCATCCGGTCCGGTTCCTTGTTCCTACATGGGAAGTTTGTTTAAGTTAGGTTTATTTGAACCGGTCTGAATTTATCTAACAATTTCTCCCTTTTTGATTATTTTATTTAAAATTATCAAAATCATGTAAGTTTGCAACCGTAGGCCGGTTGTTTTGTTTGGCCGGTTTTTGAAAAAGACTTAGAGAATTTTCGAAAAATTTTGAGAGAGAAGTTTTGGAAGAGTCTTTATCTTTTATCTAACATGTGACTATTGAGGGTTTCGTTACGAATTAATGTAACAAAAACCGCTTTAATCCTATGTTGTTATAATTGATGGACGAGATTGATATAGATGTATTTGTAATGATAACAATATTTTGAGCTCTTAAGGTTATAATAGACAATTGAAGGAAATATTATATGACCCAAGTGGGAGATTGTTGGAATTATTTCCAATATTTGGGTACATATATAATTTAATAATTGTATATTAGTTGTTATCATAATAAAGATTAAAGCCCAAATAAAGTGATCTATTAAAGTATAAAGGTTATGGGCTTATTTAGACATCTATAATAAATATGGAGATATATTTGTGTAGAAGCAGAAATACCATTTATTATTTCGTTGATGGGCCGAATAATAAATGGGTATATTAGGGCTAGGTCCCCAACCCATATATATAGCCAGCCTATTTGTTTCTCTCATCGAACAATAAGGTTTATGTTCATCTCTCAAGAACACTCAAGAAGAAGGCTATCGATATAGGGTTGGAAGACTTAAACCCCACCCACATCTGACATTCTGATCCAGGTCCAGATCCAGAACAAGAAGATCCACATTCAGATTTAGTTCCAGATTCAAGATCAAGAGAAGATCAAGAAGAAGAGAATAACAAAGAACGGCTTAATGAACCGTTCTGCATTCAAGATCCAGGTACGTTTCCGCAATTACAGTTTATCTCGATTTATCGACATAGAGTATACAGATTATAGACTTAAGGATTAAAGATTTAGATTAAAGATTCTAACATGCTTACCTTGGCAGACTTGAAGAGTTCATCAAGGACTTCAGAGAATGTAGGATGGGCATGAACTACAAGTTTGATGTTCTGAAAGATTTTGCATTGTCCTAACTCAGAATAGCCACACAAAAAAAGAAGGGTGGACAAAAATAATACTCATAAGTTTGGGATAACTATTGAGAAACATAAGGTGGATTTTGAAATATTTTTTTTTAAATTTAATGCAAAGATGTATTAGCCAAGAAAAAAGAAGAAGCATGATTTGACTTTGCATGTGTCTTTATCGCCTTACAGCTACCGATAATTCCATGTTCAAATACTTGAGACATTTCCCTGTCAACATTTGCTATATGCAATTTTACAATACCTAAAGTGAGACTAAGAAACGTACTTGTATCAGTGTTCCGAAGGCTATAGCATTAGATGCCTCATGAATGAGATCTGCAACGTGGAGGCCAAAGATATGAACACCAAGTATTTGTCCATTATCAGAGGCCAAAGATATGAACACCAAGTATTTCTCCATTATCAGGTGGGTAGGAGGTAGTTACTCGAAATCCCTTATGCACTTGCTGCATGAGCAAGCATCATTTTACCATTTTCATCACCAATACAATACAAATGAGGCACCTGAAAGTTTGAACCACTGCCGGTGAAACATATACATATAAAAAGATATCTATATTGGATCTCTATTACTATCAAATCACAAGATTTATTCTCTCAACATTTAATGAACAACAAAAAAAATGTCACCAGTATAATAAGCATACCAAGATTGTTCCAGCACCAGTTAATATATTAACATCAAGTCCTATTTTGTAGCAAGGTTATATATATATATATATATATATATATATATATATATATATATATATATATATATATATATATATATATATATATATATATATATATTTACTTAATTTCTCATTTTTAACTCATATTTTTTTTATATCAATGTAGAATTAATAATTTTTATAAATACAATTTTCATTATATTATATTGTATTAAAATAATAAATATTTATTATATATTTTAAAATTATAAAGATATATACTTAAATAATTAATAATATAAAAATTTATATTTAACTTTATCATACAAAAATTAATAAATTTAAAAAATAAATAAATTTAATTATATTTACTTCTATAATATATATATATAATCATCCATATCATTATGTCATTTTTTTTCTAATTTATTTATCTTAATTATTTTCACTGGTTGGTTGGAAAAAAGATAAAATAAGAGGAAAGAGAGAAGAGTGAGAAATTATTTAATTTTTTCAACCAATCATATTGTCGTCATATATATATGATGAGTGATAGGGGAAGGAATTTGAGAGAGTGAATGATGTGTCAACTGTAAAAAATATAAAAAGTGAAGAGAGAGAAGAGATAGAAATTTTGTTATCTTTTTGGATAATGGGCCACATCATTTTCTCTCTCTCAAATTTTCTCTCCCAATCATTTTTCTATATATATATAAATATTTCTCTATGTTAATTTTATATTTTTAATTAATTTTTTTCTTATATAATGTAAGAATTAATAATTTTTATGAATGCAATTTTCATTATTTTGTATTTAAATAATAAATATTTATTATATATTTTAAAAATATAAATACTTATATTTAAACAATTAATAATATAAAATTTATATTTAATCATAACCATACAAAAATTAATAAATTATAAGAATAAAAAATGAAATTAATTATATTAATTTCTAATCTATATATATAATAACTCATAATTTAAAATGGTAGAGATGTACAACAAACTATTTCCACAATTATTATTATTATTATTATTTAATTATATTTCCTAATTTATTTATCTTAATTATATTTTTTCTTTCGAAAATATATATATATTAAAAATCATCTACACCATTGTGTAATTTCTTTTTCCTAATTTATTTATTTTAATTAATTATTTTTTCTTATAATATATATATATATATATATATATATATATATATATTTCTCTCTAAATTTCTTTTTTTTAATTAACTTTTTTTTTTCTTATTAATGTAAGAATTTATAATTTTTATAAGTATTATTTTCATTATATCGTATTAAAATAATAAATATTTATTATATATTTTAAAAATCTAAATACATTTATTTAAATAATTAATAATATAAAAAATTATATTTAACCTTAATCATACAAAATAATAGATTTTAAAAATAAAAAATAAATTTAATTATATTAACTTCTAATTTATATATATAATAACTCTTAATTTAAAATCCACAATCATCCAAAACATTATGTAATTTATTTTTTCTAATTTATTTATCCTATATATATATATATATATATATATATATATATATATATATATATATATATATATATATATATATATATATATATATATATATTTCCTCTTAATTTAAAATTCACAATCATCCAAAATATTATGTAATTTATTTTTTCTAATTTTTTTATCATAATTATTTTTTCTCTTTTCTAATATATATATTTTTCTCTCCTTATATATATATATATATATATTTTTTTTCTCTTAATATATCTTTTTTAATTAATTTTTTTTTCTAATGTAAGAATTAATAATTTTTATAAATACAATTTTTATTATATTGTATTAAAATAATATATATTTAAAAACTAATAAATAAATATATTTTAATAATTTATAATATAAAAAGTTATATTTAACTTTAGCCATACAAAATTAATAAATTTTAAGAATAAAAAATTATTTTAATTATATTAACTTCTAATTTATATATATAATAACTCTTAATTTAAAATAGTGAAAGTGTATAGCAAACTTTCTCTACAATCATCTAGATTTTTATCATTATCTAATTTATATTTTTAATTTATTTTTTTTAATTATTATTTCTCTCTTCTAATATATTTCTCTTTTTTAATAAGTTTTTTTTCTCACACATACGAAAATTAATAAGTTTTATAAATACAATTTTAATTATATTATATTAAAATATTAAAGATTTATTATATATTTTAAAAATTTTATTCAACCTTAATTATACAAAAATTAATTAATAATAAGAATAAAAAATGATTTTAATTATATTAACTTTTAATATATATATAATAACTCCCACAATCATTAACATCATTATATAATTTATATTTCCTAATTTATTTATCATAATTATTTTTTTTCTCTTATAATTTATATTTTTCTCTCCTTATATATATATATATATATATATATATATATATATATATATATATATATATATATATATATATATATATATATTTCTCTTAATTTATTCTTTTTAATTAATTTTTTTTAATAACAATGTAAGAATTAATATTTTTATAAATACAATTTTCTTAATTTTTATATATTAAAATAATAAATATTTATTTTATATTTAAATAATATAAATATATATATTTAAATAATTAACAATATAAAATTTATATTTAACTTTAACCATTCAAAAATTAATAAATTTTAAGAATAAAAAATTATTTTAATTAATTAATTATTAATTTATTGATTAACATTAACATGCGAAAAATTAATAAATTTTATAAATACAATTTTAATTATATTATATTAAAATATTAAAGATTTATTATATATTTTAAAAATATAAGTACATATATTTAAAATATATAATAATATAAAAAATAATATTCAATCTTAATCATACAAAAATTAATAAATATTAAGAATAAAAAATAGTTTTAATTATATTAACTTTTAATCTATATATATAATAACTCCCACAATCATTAACATCATTATATAATTTCTATTTCCTAATTTATTTATCATAATTATTTTTTTTCTCTTCTAATTTATATTTTTCTCTCCTTTTATATATATATATATATATTTCTCTTAATTTATTCTTTTTAATTAATTTTTTTCTAATACCAATGTAAGAATTAATATTTTTTATAAATACAATTTTCTTAATTTTTATATATTAAAATAATAAAATTTTATTTTATATTTAAATAATATAAATATATATATTTAAATAATTAATAATATAAAAGTTATATTTAACATTAACCATACAAAAATTAATAAATTTTAAGAATAAAAAATTATTTTAATTAATTAATTATTAATTTATTGATTAAATAAGAATATGTTATTTTATTTTTAAAAAAATATTTAACTTAACTAATTATAATAGCTTAAAGGTTAAGACATCAATTACTAATTTTAAATATCCTAAATTGAAATACATTATAGGTAGGAACATTGGGTTAACTAAATTTTTTTAAAAAATATGTTAAAAATCAATTTTTATTTATGTCATATTTATCTTTATATTTTATAATTATAATAGTGACGATGACAAAATAATAATTTAAAAATGATAGGGTGTAATCTAATATATAAATTTTGTAAAATATACTTTTTTATACAATTTTATACATTTGTTCAACATTTACCTAAAAAAAGTAATATCTATTTTATAATAATTAATTTTATATTATAATACAAATAAAATCATTTCCCTTTAACTTTAATAAATTTAAAAAAATAGAAATGAATACAAAATGTCACCTTCCATTAATAATATTGTTTATTTAAAAATAAAATTAATTTAAATAACTCAAAACTTTAAGTGAAAATTAAAATTTCCCTCAGATAATTTAATTAGATTTAAATAATATTACAATAATATAAATAGTATTACAGTAATATAAAATTATTATCAATCTTAATTGCTCAAATATGTGTATTTAAACTAATATATTAAACTGATTGGTATTCTTTTAATACCATTTAAGTATACTATTATATATTTTCATTGGGTTTATTATAATAATTAATTTTATATTATAATACAAATAAAATTATTTCCCTTTAACTTTAATAAATTTTAAAAAATAGAAATGAATATAAAATATCACTTTCCATTAATAATATTATTTATTTAAAAATAGAATTAATTTAAATAATTCAAAATTTTAAATGAAAATTAAAATTTTCCTCTATTCAGATACTTTAGTTAGATTTAAATAATATTACAGTAATATAAATAATATTACAGTAATATAAAATTATTATCAATCTCAATGAAGTCTCAAATATGTGTATTTAAACTAATATATTAAACTCCTTGGTATTCAATACGTTTATTTAAGTATTTTATTAAATATTTTCATTTGGTTTATTATAATAATTAATTTTATATTATAATACAAATAAAATTATTTCCCTTTAACTTTAATAAATTTTAAAAAATAGAAATGAATAAAAATGTCACTTTCCGTAATAATATTATTTATTTAAAAATAGAATTAATTTAAATAATTAAAAACTTTAAATGAAAATTAAAATTTCCATATATTCAGATAATTTAATTAGATTTAAATAATATTACAATAATATAAATAATATTACAATAATATTAAATTATTATCAATCTCAATGAAGTCTCAAATATGTGTATTTAAACTAATATATTAAACTCCTTGGTATTCAATACCTTGGTATTCAATACCTTGGTATTCAATACGGTTTAATAAGATTTAAGTATTCTATTAAATATTTTCATTGGGTTTATTATAATAATTAATTTTATATTATAATACATATAAAATTATTTCTCTTTGACTTTAATAAATTTTATGGAGTTAATATTTTAAATTCTAAAAAAATATGTTAAAGATTATTTTTTATTTATGTCATATTTATCTATTTTATAGTTATAATAGTGATGATAACAAAATAATAATTTATACTTGTGAATGGGTGGTCATGATTATAAGTGTCATGCTAGTTTTTTTTTAATTCAATAAAAAGATTTATGAGTTTTGAAATCTATTAACATCTCGTTTGAATTACTAAAAATAATATTTTTATAACATGAAAAGTTTGAAATCATTTAATACAATCAACTTAAAGGAAATCTTGTAATCTATTAAATTAATTACAAGGTCATTAATGGAAAAGAGTCGCACAACTTAAATACAACTTAAATGGCTATTTAAATTTACAGAAAGACATGTTTACTTTTCCCTTCCCTAATCAACAGTATTAAACTACCCCTAAGGCAATGATACCATCATATTCAGGATCACCAATAGTCCTGATAAATGACGATACTTCCTTCCACGATCTTGGCTGTTTGGGGTGATCTTGGTCAGAGTATTCTGAAAAAAAAATTGAACATATTAAACAATAAGAAAAATCAAATATCTGAAACCATAATAGTTAATCTTTTATAATTCATTCACTAAACATTAATTAAGGAGGATACACAATAATATATACCTTTTATCCTTTGATTTAGTTTTGAATATGCAATTAATATGTTGAAATAACTTATGAATATCCCACATCCTATATCGAGCACTAAGACCATGATATATCTAATAGTATCAATGTGAAACCTCATCACTCAAATATTAATATTGAATCTAGCAAACATCACAAATAGCTTCTATTTCGGACTTCTTCACTAATAAGTACATCTAGAGAGAAAAGAGGAAGAAACACTTAGAGGAATACAATCAAAGATGTGGGCGATTGTCGCTATTTATACTCAAAATTAGGGTTTTCTTTATCAAACTCACGCGCTAAACCTAATTCGGCCCAACCCCAGGCGCATGGGCCTTTTTGGCCCAACCATTAGGTGCCTCGTTACCTTATGTGTTTTACGATTATATTTTTTAAATTATATATTAAATGTTTTACGTTCATAAATCTCAATTAATTCAAATCGGGAGAAGTTTCTTATCACCACTCTAAAAGATGTAACGACAATAAGAGATGCATGTTTAAAATGTGAACGCTATATTTTATGCGTACATTTAAATGAGTCTATTGATTAATAAGGTTATTCTCTAAATTCTTTAAATACAAAACAAGAATATAAGAATAGAGTATGAAATTATGTAATACATCCTCTAGATGAATACCTTCACTTATATCAAAATAATTAAAGACATTGATCTAACCTAAAACCTAAACTTTTAAGACAAAAATTTCCAAAAATTATTTATGGTTTTACTTTTCTCAAAAAATTGACTAGGAAGATCTCAATTTAATAAATAAAAACTACTATAACTACTTTTTAAAACTAAAAATATAAAGTTACAAAAGATGTCTTAACATTATGGATCAGGACTTATAAATATTTCAACAGAACCTATATTTTATTTCATGTTTTAAGCCACACTAAATTCTTACTTACATACGCAAATTTTGCCTTTGAAATTAATGTTTTTTTTTTATTAAAAACGATTCATATAATTCTTTTTATTGTTCTTTTTTTTCACCGTCACATATTCAATATTTGACCTTAAATTAATTTTTATATACGGAAAAATTATTTTTAATGGTGAGTTATTAGTTTTAAGATTTATAATATTTTGCTTTAAAATTTGATTATAAACTAGACCTAACTTATTAGTGTGAAATTTTTCACAAAGGAAAATAATAGATATTCTTCATGTTAATTGTTTTAGTAAAAAATATTCAAACTCTAAGAACAATATTATTCTTTTTTCAAAAAAATAAATTAAGAGATCTTCTTGTTGATATTCTTATGTGAATTTTTCTATTAAATTATTATATTACATTTAAAAATACTAATTATCCAACTACATGTCTAACTTTTTTTTCAATCAATTTGACTATATATATATATATATATATATATATATATATATATATATATATATATATATATATATATATATATATATTTGACTAATTTTAATTTTCTCTAAATTTTTGTTTAAAGTCTATAAAAAGATAAATTATTTTAGTATCATTAGTTCAGAATTAAATGTGATTTATTAGAACCGTGGTAATCAAAGTTTGGTTTGACCTATAAAAAAGGAATTTATGTTACATTGTAGTTACTCAATATATATTTAGAAGAACAATCATTTGGATAACAAGAAGCAGTTGAGGGGCTACACCAGTTCTTCTTGAGGGGCTACACCAACGAGGAAGTTCACGTCTTTAATGTGCTCAGAGAGCTCATAGATGAGAGGAGTATTGTGTTTCTCTCATATTAAATTTATAACAAGATATTGGCATAATGTTTACACATTTATAAATATAAAGATTAAGTTAAGTGACATAACAAAATAAATTTAGTTATGGTTTTGAGGTGTAAAAATGTAAATGAATAACATTATATTATATTAAAATGGTATGTGTATATAATAATGTTTAATTACAAGTCATCAGGTCCTATAAGCATCGTTTTATATAAATGAATGAGTAACAAACCTTAAAATTTTGTTGGTTAAAATGTTGTATTTATAATAAATAGTTGTAAGTTTTGTGGATGGATAAATCTTCTTATTCTTATTTTTTTGATTTAAGATTTTAAATTTTGTGAATGGATTAACTCGCATATTAACAAACTAAATTTAGTTATGATGTTGTGGAGAGAAAATATATATATAACATTATGTTATATAAAATGTTATTTATATATAACAATGTTTAACTACAAGTCACCCGGTACTAGAAGCATAATGCACGACTCGTTATATATAAATAAATGAGTGAGATGGTTAATACGCGGGTTGATCTGTCCACAAAATTTAAATAGTTAAAATAAATAATAAGATTAAGATGTTTTATTGGTCAACGAAATTTATAACTACTAATTATAAATACAAAATTTAACAAATTAAGATTATAGAGTTAAATCTTAAATTTAAGTTTCAATATTGTGGATGAACTTTCAATATTATATTTACATAAGTTTTAATTTTTTTATAGATTTTTTAAGTTTTTCTTTTTTTGAATATATAGAATGGAAGGAGAGCTCATGGATGAGAGGAGTATTGAGTTTCTTTCTCCTCCTAAATTTCAAGCAAGAAAATGACGAAATGTACCTTTACATCGTTTCTAAATATACAAGATTAAGTTGATCATAACATAAATTTAGTTATAATGTTGTGGTGAGAGAATATAAATTAATTAAGTTATGTTATATTAAAATGATATTTATATAATAATGTAGTTTTAGAATGACAATGCTTATCTAAATAAAGGTGTGAGATTGTTAATACATATGTTGATCCGTCCACGAGATTTGAACGATTAAATTAAAAAATTAATATTATGAGGGTTTAATCGTCCATAAAACTTACACATATATAATGATACTTTAAAATATTGTTTAAATTATCGGATCGAGAGTTGTGCTTAATTTCGATATATATATGTGAGAGTAAATAGATACTTGAGTTGGATTGTGGGTTGATCAATTCATAAACTTAAAACGATTAAAAAGAAAATTAAAAATGTTATAGGTATGTTTCGAATTTATAACCTAACAAAACAAGGAAAATTCTTTAACTAATTAGGCTAATAAGACTTTATATTTTAAATTCAACACCAAATTTGATTAACATAAATATTTTAAAATATATGTTTAAATTTTAACTAACTAACTATAATAATATATATAATAATAATATTTAATTTCAAAATATCCGATTGCCGGGTCGAGAGTTGTGGTTAATTGGAATATATATGTGAGAGTAATTGAATACTTCGGTTGACATGTGGGTTGACCCCGCCCATAAAATAAAATTAAAAATGTTATAGGTATGTTTCGAACTTGAAATCTAACAAAAACAAAAATACAACTTTTGACCAACTAAGCTAATAAGACCTTAAATTTTAAATTTAACATCAAATTTGATGAATGTTGGACATTATTAACAATATAAGTTCAATTTTTTAACTAACTAATATATATATATATATAATTCTAAATTTCAATGTGTCCGGATTAAATGGTCGAGAACTGTGGTTAATTTGGATATATATATATATATATTTGAGAGTAAATGGATACTTGTGTCGAATTATGGGTTAACCAGCGCATCAACTTAAAACAGTTAAAAATAAAATTAAAATGTTATACATGTGTTTTGAATTACAATATAACAAAACAAACAAGTACAACTCTTTAACAAACTAAGCAATTTATATTTTAAATTCAACACCAAATTTAATTAACGCAAATTCTTAACTATATAAAAACTTTTTAATTATTATATATATATATATATATATATATATTAATTTTTAATAATTCTATTTATTTTTTATAATGTATTTTCAATGTTAGACAATACAATATAATATAATATAATGACCCTTAATATAAAAAAGGAGATTTAAGCGCTTAACACATTTCTATACATTTTATATATTTTATATGAGTTTCTCTCCTCTATTATAATTACGTATCCATAACTATTAATTTATCTCTTATACCATAATTATTAATTTATGTTTTTCTATTTAATATTTTCGTATAAAAATATTATTATTTTTATTATTTTTATATAAATCATTTTTATTTTCACAAAAATTATATAAAATCTATATTATATTATTAATCATTTTATATTTATATATTAAATATTTATTAATTTTATGTATAAATAATAATAATAAGTCTCAAATTCTCTCCTCTAATAATTTCTAATTTATTTCACTATCCATCTTTATTAATTTCTCTTTCCTAATTAATATTTTTATTATTTTATCTCTCATATATATATATTTTTTTTCATTAAATTTATATAAACTTATTAATATTGTTTATATTTATATATTTAATATTTAATATTTAATATTTAATATATTTTTATTTTTATATATAATTATTTATCTTCATTAATTTTATATAAATAATTTTTATTTTCACACAATATAAATATATATTATATTATTAATAATTTTAAATTTATATAATAAATATTTATTAATTTATGTATAAATATTTATAATATACATAATAATTCTCAAAATATATTTTCTAATAATTACTAATTTATTTCCCCTTTCATAATTATTAATTTTCCTTTACTAATTAATATTTTTATTATTTTATCTTCATATATATATTTTTTTCTTCAATAATTTTATATAAATCCATTAATATTTTTTTATATATATTATTTAATATTTATTTATTTTGATATATAAATATTTATAATATACATAATAATACTATTATTATATTTTATAATGTTTAATATTATTTATTAAACTAACAATAAAATTACAAATTTTTCTTTATTAAATAGTTTTATATATTTATTTTTTATCTCTTTTAAATATATATATATATATATATGATATTTCTTAATTAATTTTTATTTTTATTTTCTCTCTAATTGGGAAAATTTAAATAGCGCTTATGACCCTCTTTTTTTTCTGACAAAAATGTCCCTCTTGTGTCACGCATCCTCCAGTTGCGTGACGCACCCAAGTGTATTGTGAAAAGTGCACAATGCCCTTGCTATATAATTAGAAAATTTATAGATCTTCCCATTTTTTTCATTTCTTTCTTCTTTGTTCTCTCTCTTCACTTCCCCTTCTCCCCTTCTCCTCCTTCTCTCTAAAAATGCGAGAATCCCCGACGAAGACGTCGGAATCCCAACTAAACAACCATGTTCGCTGCTACTGGTATACTTTCTCCTTCCTTTATTTCTTTCTTTAAACACATTGCTTGTTAGGGTTTAGGGATTAAAGATTGATTAGGTAAATACCACTGTTGCAGCGGAATTTGGGTGCGTCACGCAGGTGCATCACGCAGGTGCGTGACGTAGGTGCCTCTTAAATCGTTCAGTAGAAGGAGAATGATTGAATTACTACTAGTAGTACTGTTTCATTAGTCTATTTCATCATAATACACCCATTTAGAAAAGAAAAAAGGAATATACTTTTGTTTGTTTGTTTGTTTCAGCCTTGTAAGGGGATATTACTTTTTGGACCTCCTGAAACTGGAAAAACCCTTATTTCTAAGACACTTGCAACTGAAGCAGGCACAAGTTTTATCAACCTAACTGCCTCAACTTTATTATCAGGTAACTAACTATTCAATTTAATTTTTATTTTGTTTCTATGGATTTCCCATAATAGGAAGAAAACAATTACTGAACACTTGTGTTTAAGAATGATGTTTGCAATGGTTTGATGAAAGTGTCAAGATACTCAAAATTCTCTTAGCTAAAATAGTCCATGGCGGTAGCAGGAAAACAACATGGCTAAAATTCTCTTGGCTTGTGTTTACGAATGATGAGGCATCCAACATGAACGAGCTTCGAAATGGAATGAAAAGTACGGTCAAGGCGAAAACAGGAATGCATCATCTTTTGGCTTTGCTAATCAATCTGAATTACTAGTTTCTTCCTGATAGATAGCAAAATATAACACTCTTTTTTATTTATTAGTCTTTTTTTAGTTGAATTAATTTTCTTTTGCAAGTAAAGATTGTTAAATTTTTTAACCATGGGTTAATATATAACTCAAAAACATTTTATTAATAATAATCAGCATTTGAAGAAATAAGAACATTGCTTGAATTAATTTGGCATACTAATCTCCAATAAAACTCCAATCACTCTTTCTATAATTCATCTACAAGCCAAAGTCAAAATTACATGGATAAAATAAAAAGCCTTTTAGGGCTCAAACATACATTCTTACATACATAATACATAACAACAATGTCTAGGGAAGGTTTTCAGGAACTTCCCAATTATCATCATCTCTTGTATCTTTTTGGGCTTTCAGGTTGGTACCGTTGCTGCCTTCTTGTCTTTCCTGTGCTGCTGGACCCTAAACATCGTTCGTCTACACAATTATTAAGTAAGAAACAACATTCATTTAAATGACCATTTGCATTTCAATCATTAAAATATACTCCAATAGATAGATGTGTGCACCAACATCAATTCGATATGAAAAAGAGATAAGGGTTTCAAAAGGGGCAAATCACAAAATGAAATCCATTAGAAGTAATAGTGTTTCAAACAACTCTAATAAAGACTTTTTATTTCTAAATAGAATTCTACATACAAACCCATTTTAGAGCTCATTACACTCAAGTCCATACTATAATAAAGTGATTTTTTTATTACATTTCAAGGACTAACAATTGTTAGTGTCAATTGATAAACTAAGGTTTAAGAAAAATGGGGGCATTTCTATTGCAATTGCAAACAAGAAAAATAAAGAAGATTTGGATCTTATTGAGGAACCAACTAACTATGTATGTATATTTTCCCATCCAATTTAGAGTAATTAATTAATCATATGAAAAAAAGGAAGATTATAGAAGTTGAGAATGACTAAGTTAAGGATTTCTATCTCTAGTTTGGTTATCTCCAATCCCAGGCTATGAATTCTAAAAGAAGCTATCATATATAGTGTAGTTTCAGTTAGTTAGTTAGGATGAAAGAGAAAAGAGGCGAACAAAAACCACCAACCACCTTCGACGATTGCGCTTGGCGGCGGCACGGGTCAGGTCCTGCGTTTAACTTCATCCTGCTTATTCTCAAAGAACCTTCTGTGTTTGCATTCCTGGATGATGTCGGCCCTCATGACCTCCCTCCTGAATCGATTCAACAGTTTTCCTTTGGCTCGTTATCTTCCACAATCACCTGAACGTTGTAGGCCGACCGGAAAAACAAAGTGTTGGCGTAAGCCAGGGACGGGCATACCACCGACGACAACAGATCATCAGAGGATGAGCGGTGGTTCGCGACAATTGGAAGAAGGTCGCCACGTCTGTCCTTGGAGGAGATAGTTTCCTTGACGCACCCACGTGACACAACTAACTTAAGAGCCCATCAATAGTCATATACAAATCAACCAACCAACCAACCCGCATTCAACGAATCAGGGCGAATCAATAACGTTCTATAAACGAAAAAAACACAAACAATCATATGTAAACGAAATCAACACAAAATATAAACGAATATAGTGGAAATTTTATCTTTGGTCGTCGTCGTTCGTCGTTGGAGCCGCAGTTCGCCGTTGGAAGTTCTTTGCCGCTCTACGCCATTGAATATAGTGGAATGTTGCCTCTTCGATTTGTTCTTCGCCGATGAAAAGAAGAGAAAGTCTTCTCCGCCATTAGGGTTTACAACGAAGAAGACCGAGATGAGAGAGAAAATGAATCAAAAATGAAAAAAAATTATGATTTTATAAGGTTTCGGTTGCGTCACGCAAGAGTATAATTGTCATTAAAAAAAAGAGGGTCACTAGCGCTATTTAATTTATGCCCTCACACTTTCCGTATTTAGGGCTATTAATTATTAGGATCATTTCCTCAAATTTCCCCTCTAATTTAATTTTTTCTTCCTTGTCTCCTTTCTCTATCTAATTAATTTATTTTATTATTTTCTCTCATTTTTATTTATTTCTTTCTTTATATATATATATATATATATATATTAACTATTTAATATGATTTAATAAACTCACAATAAAATTTCAAACTTTCGAAAAAATTTAATTTATTAATTTTTTATTTATATAATAAATATATATATATATATATATATATTCTTTCTCTTCTAATTAATTAAATTAATATTTTTAATCATATATATATATATATATATATATATATATATATATATAATATTTTATCCTATATCTATAATATACCTTTCTTAATTAATTTTCATTTTTATTTTCTATATATATATATATATATATATATATATATATATATATATATATATATATATATAATTTTGTATCTCTAATAAATAATTTATCTTTTTATTTTCTATTTCCTCATTTATATATATATATATATATATATATATATTAACTCTTATTTTTATTTTTATTAATATATTTTTTCATAATAATTATTTATTAATATTAATATTATTTAAATTTATAATTTTATTAATTATTTTATAATCTATATATGAATAAATAATTAAATATATACGTAATAACTATATTAATTATTTAATAATCTATATAATAATATATCAATAAATAAATATATATATATATATATATTCTAATAATTATATTTATATTAATCTATTTTATTTTTTATAAATAAATATTTTAAATAATAATATTAAACATTTCTCTCACCTAAAATATATATATATATTAATTTTCCTACCTAATTAAATTTGTTTAATTATTTTCTTCAATCTTAATATATAATATAATATATTATAACGTTTAATATGATTTATTAAACTCGCATTATAATTACAAATTCCTCTTTCCTAATTTTTTTTTTATCTTAGAGTATATATAATATATAAATATATATATTATTTCTTCTAATTAATTACTTTTATTTTTTCTCTCATCATTTTCTCTCATCACTAAAAAAAATGCTTTATTAGCAACACAAATTTATCAACAGTCAGTGATATTCGACGGGTTTTGCGACGGTATTTATCACACAAACTACCATCTGTTACAAATCTTAATAAATCAAGGAAACACAGTCACAAATAATAGATGCATGATTAGACATCGCAAAATTACAATAGTACATGTTCGAGATAAAATCCATAGAATGTTTAGAATCAAAAATTTGATAATTTGATAAAAAACCGTAGAAAATAAATTGAAAATCTATAGCAATTTTTTGAGGTAACTTTTTCATCACAAATGACGTCCCAAATGTCCGTATAAACATTTAGATGTCGCAAATTCTATAGATAAATGTTAAAATTTAATTATTTTTTAATTAGACGCCAGAAATGATGATTACTTTTGAGAAATTGGCATGCAATCACCAAATCTCCTACACATTTCTTCGGCGTCTCTCTAACATATGTTTGATTACATTTAAAATGAACATTAAGATTCGTTTCCTAATTTCTCACTTTAATTTTTGTTTGTGATGTGAATTGAATTTTCTTGTAGATGGAAGGTTTGTTTATCTCTGTTTGAAAAGAAACAAATTTAAAAGATTTAGAGATTTCGCTCTACATTTTGTGGTACTTTTAATTTTGTGGTACTTTTAAGAGCATCTCCGAGCATTGTGGTGGTTAGGTCTAAGAATTGGTCAATACTTCAAGCTCGATGAGAAAGTACTTATGCTTCTAATTTCAGGTCAGCGGAACATTCTCATCACCAGCGTCTATCAACAACATCTCACATCTCAACAACATCATTAGTTATAAGTTCTCTCAATAAGTATTGTTGTTTGGGTTTGTGAGTGTTGAATTTCATTTCTAAAATTTATTTTCGTACCTGTATGATGTGAATTGTGGACTACAACATAAGGCCATTGAGTAGAATTGTACACCACAGATGATTGCACGTCACGCCATGTATGTGAGAAGTAAGAACATGTATGTGAAGTAGTGGTTACTTAAAGCTATAAGATCGACGTTGTGCTTCCGCAGCCACTGTTCTCCAAATAGGTAACATCATAATTCTTAATAAGATTGAGTACTTCAAGTGATAAAAGGTTTTACTTAAAAAATCATTAGGTTTCATGTTTTATTCTCACTAAGGATATAGAGTGTCGTGATTGAGTTTATGATAGTGGCCCCAGAATAAATTCTGGTCATGAAAAAACAAATTTGTTTTAAGTAATGATATATTGAATCTTGCTTTTGAAATTTGTTATGAATGATAAATTATGTTCTTATTGCCAAATTTGTATGAATGAATACAAGGTTCTGTTTTCTGAACTATTCTTATTATAAGACATATTGTTTAAGTTCATTTGAAATGTAATGCGCCTTGTGGAATGGGTACACTATTTAAATCATCTTCATATGAAATCCTTGAACTATAATATAGGTTGTACTGCATCAATTATGAAAGGAATTTGGCAATTGGAATTTGTTTTGGGACAAAAAAGAGAAGTTGTAAATTGAGAATGTTAGTTTTGGTTAATTTGATCTTAGAATGCTTAATTGAGGAATATTTGGGACGCATCCATTTGGTTAGGGAGAATTTAGTATAGGCATAACACTATCTAGGAAATGAATTAGACCTAGCCTAATTTTGGATTAATTAGAAACTTTGATGAATGCAGATTTCTTTGAACTTATTTCTTTCACAATATTTTTCTATCCATATAAATACTTATTGAGACAGGTCAAAATAAAGCAAGGTTTAAAGATTTCATTGAATATTTTTTTCAAAAGAAATGTACATATTCAAGTAAGTATTACAAGAACATTACATCAATATATGCATAAAATTATTCAAAATTAATTCCCATTCCAAAAATATAAATTTAGTTATTCTCCCATGTCAATGTAGATACAACATACAAGGTAGCCAATTTTCGAAATTGTTTCAAACAAACAAATTTTGTTGTTCAATAGTGTTTATTTCTTTTCCTATTTATGCCATATTTTAAAATTTTCATTTGATATTTAAAATTTATAAAATACGTTTTTAGATTTAATAACTTTGTATTTAAGGTTTAATTTAATATTGTGTAATAACGGGATTGATTATATATATTATTTTGTTCTAAGCTTATGTTAAATATATTTAATTTTATATTTAATTAAATGTATTTATTTTAAATAATATTAAAAATAATTAATTATAATTATAAAACAATTTAAAAATAAATTTCTGACGGATAATCCAATAAATTAATTCGTGGGGAAATTTTCATCGAAAATCCATCACAAAAGTTTATATTGAAAAAGCGGTCGAAAAAAATAAACTGGAAAATCCGTCTAAACAATTTCCGTCGAAAAAGTTAAACTGAAAAATCTGTCGCAAAATGTTTCTGACACACATTTCTCCGTCGGAGCATTATTTATTGAAAATACCGTCACAAATCTTTTATTCGTCAAAAAATCCATCAATAAATAACATCGCAAAAAGTCCTCATTCTTGTAGTGTATAATCTCTCATATCTATTTTATTCTAAATAATTTTTTCTCTCATATATATCTAATAATTATTTTTTTTATTTTCTCTCTCTTCCTATATATATATATATAAAAGTGGTTTATCGATTAAAGTGTTTACATTTCATTTCATGTATGAGACCATGAGTTTGAATCTCTCATAATGTGAATTTGACAATGGTGGTGGTATATATATGAGATTAAAATATGTTGGTATAAAACTAAAATGACAACGATCATTATGGTGGTATATAAGACTAAAATTATGACAATGGTGAAAGAGAATATATGATGATATAAGAAAAAAATTTAAGGATTAAATTATGTTGGTATAAGACTAAAATGACAATAATCATTATGGTGGTATATAAGACTAAAATGAGTATGAAAATGGTGAAGGAGACTATATGGTAAGATTAGACTTAAATAATTGAAGGATTAAAGATATGTTGGTATAAGACTAAAATAATAATAGTTATTAGTGGTGGTATATATGTGGGGATGAAAAAATTAAAAGAAGAGATATGGTGATATAAGATTAAAATAATAATAGTGGTTGTAAATTAGAATTTGATTTATCCAACTTATTTTTTCTTTAAATAGTACTATTTTTCTAGTTTGATTTGTTTTAAGAGAATTTATCTTAATTTATTTGTTCAAGAAACTATTTATTTGTGGACAATATTTTTTTTATATCACAATTTCTAATTTCTATTATTTGGTAATTTTTGTTGAATGTTATCAATACTGATAATCGCTCTATTTCTGACTATATACATGCATTATCTCACTTTATAAAAAAGAAATATAGAAAAATTAATGCAATCAAGTCAAGTCAATATGAAGAGCTGAAAATAATTAATATATATATGATGGAAACATATTTTATATTATATAACATATATCTTACTTTTAAGTTATACTACTATTTAGTTATAGTGATATATTTTTTATTGAATAAAATATAGAAATACTCACTTAGTCTATGATTATAAATATAGAGTTTGCATCATATTGTTAATCTTCTTTTTTCAAGGTACTATTATGAAAGATTTATTTTATAATTTAGTGAAGAAATTTTATTAATCCAAATTTTCCATGATGTACATCAAATTTGTTGGACTAGGTCCGTCTTAGAAAAAAAAGATTTTTAGAAAACTAGTTATAGATAGTTGTTTACATGCTCGACTATAATATCAAGCCCTATCAATGACATGTAAAATATATTATAAAGTATTATTATATCATCCATACCATATGAGTTTATCTTCTCTCTTATCTTCGATCAAGTTAATTCGTTCATTCTGTGATGAAAAATTCTTTAACGAAAACTAGCCTTCTCTAAAATGGTTCTAATTTTCTAATTAGAATTAGAAAGATATAAAAAATATATATTTAATAAAATATTTTAGAGTCTAATAACAATCCTCTTTTTTTTCAAACATATTCAAAAAATAAATTAAGTTTTAAGCCAACATAATTTATTTATATTTATTCATGTTCTTAAGTTAAATCGGGTATTCACTATTGAAGAACTATGTTAGTATTTTTTTTTTATAAAATGAATTCTAATTTCGTTTTTTTATGAAGTTTGTAAAATAAAGAGGTAATGTTATTCTCCTTCGATTATGAATGAATTTGCTGTTATTATTGTATAACATTGATTGACAAAATAAATATATTTTTTTTAAAACAATCAACACAACTATATAAAATTCAAAGGATTCACATAACACTTTGATACAAGAAATTGAGAAATTCCCGGAGACTGGAAAGAAATAAGGAAGTGGCTGTGAAGAAAATGAAGGGCACAAAGTTTAATTCAAAGATTTTCAAATGCGGATTCGGCTCAACAGTTTACAACATCTAACGGGAGAGAAACGCAAGGGCATTCTCAAGGAATCAAAGAAGTCTGAAACAGACATGGGATAATATTGTAGCGCGAACATCCAGACGTAGAGAAGAGCCCCGAAAAACGAACAGAATTGGAACCTCTACAGAACTCGAAGGTATCATATCAGGAAATCACAAAAGACGCTTTTTTAGCGAGATAAACGTAATTTAAATTTATTTGTAATTCCGATGAATGTTTGTAATTCATTTGTTTTTACACCGTAACAAACTTCATTTTCCTAGACTTGTCTAGGAAAATACAAAAACTCATTTACTTTTTTTCACGTTTTTGGAAAATTTTATTGAAATAACGTTAAGTCATTTTAAAAAAAAAAAGAAAAATAGAAATTGAGACAGAAAAATAAAATAAAAAATATAACTAAGAATTAAAGTCAATGATGTCATTTTTAAGAATGAAGATCCATTATACATAATGCATAGTAATAACCAAAGTATATATATTATTTTCCATTTTGAAATAACTTTTTCAATTGAATTTTGATAGGTTTGAACAATTAATAAATCTACAAATGTCTATAAATTAAATTAGAGTTGGGAGATTGAATTTAATATAAGAAAATCAATAATATAAATTTTATCTACTAACCATATGCATCAAAATAAAGATTAATTATTTTTGTTGGTGTGAGATTTAATTTAACTTTTGTTTTGTTAGTAATACATTTTTATATGGGTATACTAATTTTTATAATTAGAAATACAAACTTATAAAATATTTTTTATTTTAATAGATTTATATAATGTAAAAAATTGATATAACCTTTATTTATTTATATGTATAATAATAATAATGTAATTTTAATTTTTTATCTTTCTTCTTCATTCAATTTTTTTAAAATTTTTTATCTTAAGTTTAAATAACTTAAATAAAAATTAAAAAAATGAAATTATAGTTATAAACTCATAATATTATTTATTTAATTATATATATATTAAATTTAAATGTTATTATCTAGTAAAATAATATTTAATATAAAACTAATTCAAAAAATTTATATAATGTAAAATAAAATAAAATAAAATATGACATAAGATAATATAACTTTATTTGATTATATCTAAATTAAGATTAAATATTTTCAAACATTTATCATATAATAATAATAATGTAATTTTAAATTGATGTACCAAATTTGTATTTTTCTATTTCTATCCAAATTTCTTAAATTTTATTTTAAATTTAATTTATGTTTTTATTCAATTTTTGTTTTCTATCTTATAATTTAGGTATACTTTTTGATTGATTATGTATATAAATATATGAAATATATTTTTTCTCTTATTATTTTTCTTGAGTTTGGAATTGAATGATAAATAAGTAGATAATGAATCTAAAATAAATATCATATCATTAAAAGTTAATTAGAAAATTAAATTAATTTTGAAATTTTTATAATTCTTTATTTTATTTTTCTAAAAATGATTTAGATTAACCTTTTAAAAGATTTTTTTTGTTAAAACAGTTTGATAGTGTAGTTTGTACTTGTAAGCAAAACTTATTAGTTATTTTCTATTGCTTTATTTTTTTCTATATTTTTATATAAAAAGTGGCTAAAGATTATAATTGTAAAAATCATTACTCTGATATTTTTTATATTATGATCTTTAATTTAAGATATTTTAAAATATATTTTTATTTTTTTATAATGAAAATCATGTAAATATTTACATATTTTATGTTCTACTACGAATTATCCTAAGAACAAGAAGTAATTGTGAAGTTAAATTGTCCAAACTAAAATATGAGTAATATAATATAATTGGGTTATTTAAATTTTACATTAAATATTTTTTTATTGTTCTAAAATTTGTTTGATAAATGCATTTATTTATTGTTATATGTCAATTTATAATATTTTTAGGTCAATAATAAAGTTTTTATATCATGATAATGATTGTCCTCTACTTCTTTATTAATTTTTATTTGATCTATAATCAAGTTTTTTTAATACATTGTTTAAGATTTCTGATTATTTATTCAGTTAATTTTTTTTTGTTAAAAATTATTTTATACCTATAATCTGCCATATCTATCTATTAAGGTATTACACGAGTCTTCTCTTAAAAAGTTTTAAATAAGATCCATTTATCTTTTATATTTTTTCAAACTTAATATTATAAAGATTATAAGAAATATTCAAAATATAATTTGTTAGTGATTTTGAATGATTAATTTATGAGAAATTTGATGAAATGACCCTCATAATAGGTCAAATTCCAAAATAGGTCCACGCTTGATAAACCTCGTAAAAAGAGTATTTTCACCCTATGAAATGTCGTTCTTGCCCCCGATAACACATTTACCGCTGATGTGTGAACATTACAAATGCGAGAATCATGTAATGCTCGCACATCATCATGCGAGCTTTACATGATTCTCGCATCTGTAATGCTCGCACATCATCATTCAAGTATTACATGATATTCGCACATCTGTAATGCTCGCACATCAGAGTATATAAATAGATGGTCTTTGAGAAAACCCTAATGAAAGCGTCATATCTTCGGCAAACACCGAATAAGAAGTAAGCAAATAGGTGTTGAAGATGAATGTTCGATCCGGCGAACTAATCCTTACGGCATTCTTCTATCAATTTTACTAGATTTGGTATTCTCTTGTTTCTCTCTCATTCTGATTTTCTTTCTGTTTTAGTTCAACATCGTAAATCCGACGATGGTTTCATTATTATTATTATTATACAAAATCTTCTTAAAATGGTTTATTCCATTCATATATGTTAAATGTTTTCTTAAGTCGGTAGATTTGGACGAAAGGATCTTGAAACATCAACAAGAAGAGGAGAAAAGGAAACGCCATTGCAGAGATAAAAAGAAAGAGAAGAAGGTCGAATAGTATATTGAAATGAGAGCATTGAATTTATCATTGAAAAATATGGCCGTCTAATTTTACAAGTTTTATGATTCATGTGAGCAGAAGGAGAAGTTGTCGGAGGAGAAAATAACAAGGGAAATAAATCTAGATGTTGCAGCTATGATGAGATTCGGGTGATTCGGTTCTTCTTCAAAAATATTAAAAGGAAGAAGACTCCCATATGTTGCAGCTATGATGGAAAAAATTATATTCAGTTGCTTGCGAATTTTGTCCTTAATGTACATTGGGTTAATAAATTTGAAATATATTTATGAAAATTCAGACGGTTATGCTCTAATTAGCTTAGTTCTCTTTACGTTTTGAAAGTTAGTCCGTAAACTAGGAGAAATTGAGAAGGAATTGGAGTTCTCTAGGGTTTTGTTGTTATATATGATGTGGGAGTTTGTTTCTTCACAAATTTGCTGAAATGAATTTTTTTTTTGGCAAATTGACAATTTATAATAAGGCTTTGAATAAACAAAGAGAACCACCATCATAATATATGTTTAGAGCTTCTCTTTGGAATCCATCAAGACATCAATATTCACCAAGGAAAGAGAATAAGTATTATCATATTAAACCCTAATCTTTCAAAGATTATACTAGGGCCTAATCTTTCAAAGATTATACTAGGGCTTTACAGATGTATACCAATCCTTATCATTTTATACGCACACCATTATATGATTGAAAACTTAACATTCATTCTTCCCTAAAAATACCACCATCTCAAATGTTATTGCCCACAATTGAATTTTTTAACCCAAATAAATTGTCTGATCAAGTAGGTACTTTTCATAATATTTATTATAAGGCACATTAATTACGGAAAATAGCACAAATACAATAACATAATTAAACATGTAATCTATTTAACCTGTTCAACTGCAAATTTGGACGCTCAGTTAATAATTCCAACAAAAAATTATGACTTGGAGGAAGAGGATCGATCATCTTAGGCCGCCACTGGTTCACAAACTGAACTCGACACATTGGCTTTAACCTGTTTCAAATACCTGTCTATATATGTCTAAGAAGTTTGACAAATAAATTAAATTTGAATAAAGGTTAATATGAAAGTTAAGCAAATGTATTTTCTTTTATTTATTTTTTAAATTAGTGATATCTAACATGAATGTGTAGTAAAATGACACTTTTCTAGTAAGTTCTAATTAATTAGCCAGAAGAATGCAATTTGTTTGCTTCTAGCAGTTGACAGAGAACCTAGCTAAAGCTTATTATTGCAAATATCTATAAATCATGAAGGCTTGCTTACCTTGGCAGACTTGAAGAGTTCATCAAGGACTTCAGAGAATGTAGGATGGGCATGAACTACAAGTTTGATGTTCTGAAAGATTTTGCATTGTCCTAACTCAGAATAGCCACAAAAAAAAAGAAGGGTGGACAAAAATAATACTCATATAGGTGGATTTTGAAATATATTTTTTTTAAATTTAATGCAAAGATGTATAAGCCAAGAAAAAAGAAGAAGGATGATTTGACTTTGCATGTGTCTTTATCGCCTTACAGCTACCGATAATTCCATGTTCAAATACTTGAGACATTTCCCTGTCAACATTTGCTATATGCAATTTTACAATACCTAAAGTGAGACTAAGAAACGTACTTGTATCAGTGTTCCCAAGGCTATAGCATTAGATGCCTTATGAATGAGATCTGCAACGTGGAGGCCAAATATATGAACACCAAGTATTTGTCCATTATCAGAGGTCAAAGATATGAACACCAAGTATTTCTCCATTATCAGGTGGGTAGGAGGTAGTTACTCGAGATCCTTGTGCACTTGTTGCATGAGAAAGCATCATTTTACCATTTTCATCACCAATACAATACAAATGAGGCACCTGAAAGTTTGAACCACTGCCGGTGAAACATATACATATAAAAAGATATCTATATTGGATCTCTATTACTATCAAATCACAAGATTTATTCTCTCAACATTTAATGAACAACAAAAAAAAATGTCACCAGTATAATAAGCATACCAAGATTGTTCCAGCACCAGTTAATATATTAACATCAAGTCCTATTTTGTAGCAAGGTTATAAATATATATATATATATACTTACTTAATTTCTCATTTTTAACTCATGTTTTTTTTATATCAATGTAGAATTAATAATTTTTATAAATACAATTTTCATTATATTATATTGTATTAAAATAATAAATATTTATTATATATTTTAAAATTATAAAGATATATATACTAAAATAATTAATAATATAAAAATTTATATTTAACTTTATCATACAAAAATTAATAAATTTAAAAAATAAATAAATTTAATTATATTTACTTCTATAATATATACATAATCATCCATATCATTATGTCATTTTTTTTCTAATTTATTTATCTTAATTATTTTTTCTCTCTTTTATAATATATATTTCTCTTCCTATTATATATAAATGTATATATATTTTCTCTTAATATATCTTTTTTAATTAAGAGGAATGACTTGGCATAACACTGGTTGGTTGGAAAAAAGATAAAATAAGAGGAAAGAGAGAAGAGTGAGAAATTATTTAATTTTTTCAACCAATCATATTGTCGTCATATATATATAATATATATATGATGATGAGTGATAGGGAAAGGAATTTAAGAGAGTGAATGATGTGTCAAATGTAAAAAAAATATAAAAAGTGAGGAGAGAGAAGAGAGAGAAATTTTGTTATCTTTTTGGATAATCAAATTGGGCCACATCATTCTCTCTCCCAATCATTTATATATATATATATATATATATATATATATATATATATATATATATATATATATTAGATAAAATTAGACCGGTTCAAATAAACCTAACTTAAATAAACCTTCCATACAGGAACAAGGAACCGGACCGGACAAACAAAAGAACCGGCTAAGAAAACCAGCCGGTCAAGTCATTAAACCGACCAGGAACATTTGGAATATAACCGCACAAAGAAAGGATCGGCCAAAGCCTAAAACCGGAAACATCAGACAGCCGACCAGCAACAAGGCAAAGGAATAACCGGAAGAAGTCCGGTTACATCACTCGTACCGGAAGCCATCCGGTTAAGTCGAATGACCGATCAATACAAGAAGACAATTCGGGTATCTGCTGTGTATGATACCAAAGGAACAGACTGAACACTTCCATATCTATACAAGTCTAAGGAAAGTCTGCAGGCTGTAGAAGACAGTCCTACAGGATCTTTCCACTTCGGGATAAGTCAGAAAGAAGATCTTCCAAGTACAGACAACTGTTTAACAGACAGTGCCTACATTGAGTAAAAGACAAACCTAGCAGGTTTGTCTTACATACCGGAAGAATAGACTGCCAGGTCTGAGGTTGACCGCCAGGTCTGAAAAGGTGACCGCAGGTCTGAATTTCTGAATCACTGAACCTCTGCACCCCTGCTCAACCAATCAGACTCAAGGCAGTGAAATATGACCGTTGGCACATTTCACCTATAAAAGGGGCAGTTGAAGAAGAGTAAATGCAACAAGTCATACAAGGGACAAGCAACACACAGTGAGACAAGTGAGAAATTCTAAGAGCATTTAATCTACAAGTGAAAACAGTGCGTTCTATCTCTAGAGAAAGCCTAAGTGCTAGTGTGTGTATTTTACAATTTCGGTATAAATTGTAAGAGTGTTATCGAGCAGGAAATAAGTCTTGATCGGGTTGTATTTGTATTCCTTAGTGAATATCCTTCTCGCGGTTTCGAGAGGAAAGGGTGACATAGGAGTTTCATCTCCGAACATCCATAAAACTTGTCTTGTCATTTACTTCTTGTCGGTTCCATTATCTAACCTATCCGCACCGTTCAACCCACTTAACCTTATCTAAGCCGAATCACCAGGTTACCGAAACTGACCCACCATTCTGTTTAACTTTCATCATCCGAAACCGGCCTTGCCTATTATACAAGTGTGCTGCTTCAACCTGAAAGCAAACCCCTTCCGCACTTGAACCTAGTTCAAGGGTTTGTGATAGGTTGTGTAGTATTGAAACCCCGGTGTTAATCTCTAACCGGATTAACTACCACCCTTCGAGTGAGAATCGCTAACCGGTCCAACCCCGGTCCTCCAGCGGCTACCTAGATCCTAACAATTGGTATCAGAGCAGTTAGTTTCAATACTCAAGCAAGCATGTTTCAGGATAGGCCTCCAATGCTAGAAGGTGATGACTTTGCCAACTGGAAGGCACGCATGCACCTACACCTAATCACTTTGGATGATGAGATGGAGTCCATTCTGGCCGAAGGACCGATAATCATTTATAAGGACAGAAAGGAATGGACAGCTGAAGATAGAAGGAGAAACAACCTGGATAACCATGCTAGAAACCGGATCTCCAATAGTGTGGACAGAAACACATACTACAAGATCAGAGACTGCAAATCCGCAAAGGAGACATGGGACACGGTCATCCAGATCTTTGAGGGAAATGAAAGAACAAAGGAGAATAAGATAATGGTGGCTACACAGAAGTTTGAAAGCATCAAAATGAAACCGGGAGAAACAATGAAGGAGTACAGTGACCGATTCACCGGTGTGTTAGATGAGCTAGCAACTCTTGGCAAGAGGTATGATAACAAGGAGGTTATCATGAAAGCCTTAAGATCTCTTACAAGTGCGTGGGACATAAAGACAATGTTAATGAGGGAATCAAACTGCCTAAACAAGATGAAGCTGCATGATGTATTCGAAGATCTTAAGGCATATGAGTTTGAAATGAGATCTAGAACTGAAGAAGAGGTTTCGGCTTCAACCTCAACCAGAGCATTGATCACATCCATAGAACCGGTTGCTCCTGCTCCAGCACCGATCAGAACCGCCGAACAGTTCACCGAGGATGCCATGGCTATGCTCGCACAGAAGTTTGGAAGGTTCATGAAAAGGAGCCAACCGACAAACAACTACTATGGTGATAAATCTAATATAAGGTGTTATAACTGCAACTGTTTGGAACATTTTAAGTGGGAATGTAGGAAACCGAGGAGGGATAACCGAAACAATTATCAACAAACCGGTGAAGGGAGTGAGGTACCGAAAGCACTGATAGCCGATGATGGAGGAAGTTTATGGGCTCACAGTGACAGCGATGATGAACTCACATGCCTCATGGCAAATGAGGAACAGGTATTTGACTCTCCTTGTGATGAATTTACTAAAGATGAATTATACAATGCATTGAATGACATGGTAGAAGAATATAGGAACTTACTAGCCATGCTGCCTAAGCACCTCAACATTAGAACCGATCCTATAATACCCATTCCGACAGAACCAGAGGAACCCATTAAAACCGAACCAGAGGTAGTAAAACCTGATGTTACCCATACTTTAGAAACCGAGTTAGACCCTAAGACCGAACAATCCAATGAACCGGCTAGAGAACTAACCGAAGAAGAAAATGCCCGACTTCAATATAAGATGGCCGCATATAAGAGATCTAGTGATATAGTAAAGAAAATGTGTAGTCATTACAGACATCCCCGTTGCAAGTTCGGCCTAGGATACACAGAGGATAGCTCCAAAGACCAAAAACCCGTAGAGAAAGTAAGGTTTACAAGAAGTAACCTCCCTCTTATAAGATTCATTAAAAGCTCCTGGACCGCTGAAGTAGAGTTGACCGCATACTATAGGGAAGAAAAGCTAAAGTACGACTATGTTGGTCCAACTGACTCTGAGAAATGGCTTGACCCTGTGAAACGAAAAGCCGAAATCCTCAAATATATGAAAGCCTATCCTGAACTGCATAGGTCAAACCAAAGATCACCACCATCTAGGACCTTTGTAGAAAAACCGAGATACACGAGACCGAGTGCCAAAAGGACGGTTAGAACCTTAGCAAAGAAGGCTGTCCGGATTGTCAAGGTTTGGATACCGAAGGGACTAATCGCATGTGGACCCAAGTAAATGTGGGTACCAAATGGTTGTAAATATGTACATTTTGCAGGATCCAAAGAAACGGCTAGGAAACTCTGAATGGTTCTTGGATAGCGGTTGCTCCAGGCACATGACCGGAAACAACAATCTGTTAACCGACATCAGAATAGAAACTGGTGCTTTAATCACCTTCGGTGATAACTCAAAAGGTAGAACTGTGGGCAATGGTAAGATTGTCCATGGTAACCTAACTATTGATAATGTACTTCTAATTGAAAACCTACGTTTTAACCTGCTTAGCATTAGTCAGATGTGTGATGCTGGATACACGGTAGAATTTCTTAAACATGCATGCTTAGTTAAAAACTCTCAAGGTATCGTACTACTAACCGGAAACAGGATAGGTAATATTTACAAGGTAGACTGGAAAACTAGAGTAGAACATCCTATATGCATGATAGCCAAGACTGGTCAAACCTGGTTATGGCATAAAAGACTAAATCATCTAAACATGAAAACCTTAAACTACATTCGCGGTAAAAAGCTAGTTGAAGGTATTCCTGACATAGTATTTAATCAGGATAAGGTCTGCTCAGCATGTCAAATGGGTAAACAAACTAGGGCAACCTTTAAGAGTAAATGAAATATCCAATCTAGCAGATGCTTAGATCTTCTTCATATGGACTTATTTGGACCAATTCAGGTCGTTAGCATAGGAGGTATGCTGTACACCATGGTAGTTATAGATGACTATTCTAGATTTACATGGGTAATATTTCTACCATCTAAACGTGAAACCGCATCAAACCTGATTACACTTATTAAGCGCCTGCAAAATGAAAAATCAACTCGCATCAATAGCATTCGAAGTGATCGAGGTACCGAATTTACCAATAGTACATTAACCGCATACCTTGATGAATCCGGCATTAGACACGAGTTGTCTAGTGCCAGGACTCCTCAACAAAATGGCCTGTCCGAGAGAAGAAACCGGAGTCTCAAGGAAGCCGCACGGTCCATGATAGCCGATTCCGGCATTGCTCAGAAATTTTGGGCTGAGGCTATCAATACTGCATGTTATATACAAAACCGGTCTTTAATAAACAAATTTCACAACAAAACACCGTATGAGGTCTATTTTAACAGAGTTCCCAAACTTAAGTATTTCAAAATTTTCGGTTGTAAATGCTATATACATATAAATAGGAAAAATCAACTCTCTGTTTTTGATGCAAAAACCGATACCGGGATCATTCTAGGATACTCAACAGTAAGTAAAGCATATAGAGTGTATAATAATAGAACTGCAACCATGGAGGAAATAATTCACGTTGTTTTCGATGAATCGGTTGAAAGTAACACTACATCATGCTTTGATCTACACAACAGATTGGAAAACAACAATATTCATTCTGATAGTGAAGATGAGACTCCGGTCTTTAGGCGGTTTGTCCATGACCAAATGGATAACATTGAAACTCAGCCGGATCAAGCTGTCCCACAACAGGAAGCTGACACTTCGGTCCAATCCGAGGAAGTCGGTCAGTCTGACAATCCTGTTCAGCCTACCGACATGTCTATCCTTGATCAAGTAAACGGTAATTTGGTAGACACCCCTGAACTGAACCTCAGAAGAAACACTAAACATCCTCCTGAGCAAATTATAGGTGACCCTTCAGAACCTGTTCGAACTAGGCGTCAACTTCTGGAGGAATACTTCAATTCCGCGTTTATATCCCAGATTGAGCCGAAAAGAATAGATGAAGCATTGTCAGATCCGGATTGGATCTTGGGAATGTAAGAAGAGCTAAACCAGTTTGAGAGTAGTAAAGTCTGGTACCTAGTCCCTAGACCGAAAGATCAATCGGTCATAGGAACAAGATGGGTATTTAGAAACAAACTCAATGAGGACGGTTTGGTCACGAGGAACAAGGCCATATTAGTGGCTCAAGGTTACAAACAGGAAGAAGGCATTGATTTTGAAGAATTATTTGCCCCTGTGGCTAGGATTGAAGCCATTAGAATTTGTCTAGCTTTTGTTGCTTTCAAAAACTTTAAGGTTTTTCAAATGGATGTTAAAAGTGCATTTTTGAATAGTGACCTACGTGAAGAAGTGTATGTTGAGCAACCACCCGGTTTCAAGAGTGCTGCATTTCCAAACTATGTATACCGGTTAAATAAAGCTTTATACGGTCTAAAGCAAGCACCTAGAGTCTGGTATGATACACTAACCGCATTTCTATTACAACATGATTTCACCATCGGTTCGGTGGATAAAACATTGTTTAAATTTGAAAAGAAGGAACATATCCTACTTGTTTAAATCTATGTAGATGATATCATTTTCGGTTCCACTGATCCTAAGGTATGTGATAAATTCTCAAAAATGATGACTGACAAGTTTAAAATGAGTATGATGGGAGAATTAAGTTTCTTCCTAGGTCTTCAGGTTAAACAACTCAAAGAAGGAACTTTCATAAGCCAACCTAAGTACACCAAGCAACTTCTAAAGAAGTTTGGAATGGACACATGCTCCTCAGCGGCTACTCCAATGAGCTCATCGATTAAATTGGACAGGGATGATGAGGGCCAATCGGTAGACCAGATCGCATACCGGTGAATCATCGGTTCTCTCCTATACTTAACAGCGAGTAGACCGGACATTCTGTTTGCAGTCGGTGTGTGTGGGAGATTCCAAGCAAATCCAAAACAATCCCACTACACAGCCGCAAAGAGGATACTGAAGTATCTAAAGGGCACACCTGATGTCGGTCTGTGGTATCCAAAGGACTCGTCCTTTAATCTAACGAGTTACTCAGATGCAGACTATGCAGGATGTAAGATCGACAGAAAAAGCACCAGCGGAGCATGTCAGTTCCTAGGTGACCGGCTTGTTTCATGGAATAGCAAGAAACAGACATCGGTGGCTACATCCACTGCAGAAGCTGAATACCTGGCGGCCGGAAGCTGTTGTTCACAACTCCTCTGGATACAACAACAGTTGAAGGACTTCGGTGTCACAGCCGAAGAGTCCCCGATCTTCTGTGACAACATAAGTGCCATAGCAATAACTTATAATCCGGTTCTCCATTCTAGGACCAAGCATATTGACATACGGCACCACTTCATCCGGGAACATGTCACACTGAAGCATATCCGGCTGGAATACGTACCGACTGATCAACAAGTAGCGGATATTTTCACGAAGCCTCTACAGGAAGCTAAGTTCTCTTAATTCAGACTTACTCTAGGTTTAACCGACATTAGTCAGATCCTTCCTAAGGATGCTTAAAGGGAAACCGGTTCGGATAGATAAAACAGGTAGTTCCTCCTAAACTGTTGGACTTCAAATTTTCAAGTTACCTATGGAAGAACCGCCCAGTTCATCAGATAAAGTAAACCGACCGGCTACTTGGTGCATGCACTAAATAACCGTATCGGGATGAACAACTGATAACTGACCAGTTCGGAAGCAGGTTATCCTAGATTATTTGAATTTCAAACAGAAGTGGAATAATTATCAGTGTTTAAAGATATCTGTTCTGAAACATTGCCTTTTCAAAGTAAAGTGGTCGCACCTAAAAAGACGTGAAGATCTGATGATATCTTTCATGGTCCAGGTCTATGACCAACACCCTATACTGCAAACATACCTATTTCATGCAATACATATTTATCCTGTAGTTAATAGATATCATCCCATTTAATACCTGGACAATAGGATACTCCCCAAACTAGTATTTAAGTAAATCAAACATTCACCAAAACACTCACAAGTCAAAAGATTATTCTCTCACTAAGACAAAAATGTCTCAGTTCCCCAACATCCTTCAGGTTGATTTTAAATCATGTTCAAGCACAGAACACTATGAAGTGTACAAGATGATCAAATCTTTGGAGGATACCGGTCTTCGGTACTTCCTGGACGACAAACACACCATCTATCCTGAATCAATACTAGAATTTTTCTATCACGCCAGGGTGTTCAGAGGGACCCCCCACTTTGAAACTCATATCCAATCTAAGGTGGGAGGCATCACCTTTGACTTCACGGAGAAGGACTTTGCGCGGTGCTTTAGCCTGCCAAAGCAAGGGTTGACAGATCTCGATGTTCCAGCCAACATAAAGGCCGAGATCTCCCTCACCCTCGTTCGGTCTGACGAACCGGTTGAGGATCACGGTACAAAATCACACTTGAGAGATGAATATCAGCTCCTCAATGATGTGATCGGTAGGAGCATCTTCGGGAAAGATGTCACAAATACCTACAGTACCTCGAACTTCAACATGATGGCGGCTATAATCACCGGTACACCGGTGAACTGGTCCAGGGTGCTGTTTGACGTCCTTATCTGGATGGTTGGCATCCGATCAGTCGGTCTCATCCCCCAACTAAGCTGCCTTCTTGTGGAGCTTGGTGTTCTGACCTGTCCCGGAGAAGGTTTGAACCAAGCCAAAGTGCTGACTAAAGAGGTAACCGACTCTTTTTATGAGCGGTTTGAGAGAGCTTGGAGGAGAAGAAACCGCCGCAATAACCGCAACGGTGTCGTCAACTCTCATGCATACTAAGTCACTCCTTTCTGCACCCGATCATTTTGCTCCATGTACCGGGTGTATCTTTATCCATCATCATTATGATCACTTCGGCTTTTCTTGTGTTTGTCATCGGTTTTATTTATGATTCCCTCGGTCTCTTTTGATTACTCTTCATTATGTTAGTACATTAATGAAAAAGGAATCTTTATTTAATGAGGTAACTCCCAACTAACACAAGTAATCAATATTCAACTAACTTAGTTACTTCTCAACTAATACCCACCTCGAGAACCGAAAACAGTCAAAAGCACACTCTTCCCAATGACCTTGGAAACATAAAGATTCTCTTGTCTAATAAGACAAAACTGACAATCAAAGCTCATGTTTTTCCTCCAAAACCGACCCTATATAAAGGGCCATCCTTCACTCAACTCAACACATGTATCACTTCTGAAATCTCTTGAATTCTATCTCTCTCAAAACAGTAATCATGTCGAGCCGAACCTTGGGAAATTTTTTAAGCATCGACTTTGATTCATGCATGGAGGAATGGGACGGGCTGCCCGCAAAGGAACTCATGTTCGAATCCCTCATTCTTATAGGCCTTCGACCGTTCCTCGAAGAATCCGGTCCGATTCTGATTGAGGACGTTAAAACGTTCTTCAGAAGCGCCTGCATCAGGGGCAATTACATTGTCTCTACAGTGAGGGACCACACATTCTGGCTCGATGAAGCCGAATTTGCCACTCTATTCAACCTGCCCACAGAAGGGTTCTCTGATTTTCCCCCTCTGGAGGGGCTTGACGAATTCTATTACTCACTCCTCTTCTCTGGAACCATGGAACCGGTGAAAGACTATGGACCAAAAAACCTTCTGGGGAGACACGCTCAACTTCTTCTTGAGATCGTCACTCGGTCCATTCTTTGTCAGTCCCCCAATCAGCGGTACTCAAAGAACACCTACAATATGATGACCAACATCTTTAGCAAAAAGGCTATCAACTGGTCCACGGTCATCTTCCAACGTCTGAAATCCATGGTGATAACCAAGAAAGGTCTTGGTTATGCACCTCACATCAGCAAACTAATTCTCACATACCGGCCAGAGTTTGGACCAGGCACACCGGCCTCCTCTTCGAACATCCTTGACAAGGATTCGGTGGAGGAAAGGATTTCCAGAATGTTTCTTCCATAGGCTGTCCTTTTCCATTGTTTATGTATGCTTATTCCAATACTGACTTATCTGTCGGTCTTCTTTCTGCAATGTTTCTTGAATACAATCTCATTTCAGTTTAAATGACCGAGTTTTCTTAACATCTTAAATATCTAAGTAACTGATTAATATTATCAAAACAATCGCGTTCCTATACGGCTTCAAAGAAAAACCGCTTCAACTCAAAAGATTGCAAAATTCTACTCACTTTAAATAACCGGTTAAATTTAGAAACCGCAGCATCAATCGGTCTCAAAAGAAGATTGCGTCATCAATGGCGAAAGCAAAAGTTTTGGAGGGAAATTTCCCGCCCAAAACTCCCGCTCACGGATTGGCGCCTATTCCATTCCCGCCCATGGTTTGCCGCCCTTTCAGCTTGGAGGAAAAACTCCCGCCCAATGTTAATGGGACAGTTGGGTTTCCAGACCGCACCTATAAAAGGGGCGTTCAGTCTTCTCATTTCACTCTCACGCGAATTAGCTTTCTCTCTCAGCTTCTATTTCGGACTTCTTCACTAATGAGTACATCTAGAGAGAAAAGAGGAAGAAATACTTAGAGGAATACAATCAAAGATGTGGGCGATTGTCGCTATTTATACTCAAAATTAGGGTTTTCTTTATCAAACTCACGCGCTAAACCTAATTCGGCCCAACCCCAGGCGCATGGGCCTTTTTGGCCCAACCTTTGGGTGCCTCGTTCCCATATGTGTTTTACGATTACATTTTTTAAATCATATATTAAATGTTTTACGTTCATAAATCTCAATTAATTCAAATCGGGAGAAGTTTTTTATCACCACTCTAAAAGATGTAACGACAATAAGAGATGCATGTTTAAAATGTGAACGCTATATTTTATGCGTACATTTAAATGAGTCTATTGATTAATAAGGTTATTCTCTAAATTCTTTAAATACAAAACAAGAATATAAGAATAGAGTATGAAATTATGTAATACATCCTCTAGATGAATACCTTCACTTATATCAAAATAATTAAAGACATTGATCTAACCTAAAACCTAAACTTTTAAGACAAAAATTTCCAAAAATTATTTATGGTTTTACTTTTCTCAAAAAATTGACTAGGAAGATCTCCATTTAATAAATAAAAACTACTATAACTACTTTTTAAAACTAAAAATATAAAGTTACAAAAGATGTCTTAACATTATGGATCAGGACTTATAAATATTTTAACAGAACCTATATTTTATTTCATGTTTTAAGCCACACTAAATTCTTACTTACATACGCAAATTTTGCCTTTGAAATTAATGTTTTTTTATTAAAAACGATTCATATAATTCTTTTTATTGTTCTTTTTTTTCACCGTCACATATTCAATATTTGACCTTAAATTAATTTTTATATACGGAAAAATTATTTTTAATGGTGAGTTATTAGTTTTAAGATTTATAATATTTTGCTTTAAAATTTGATTATAAACTAGACCTAACTTATTAGTGTGAAATTTTTCACAAAGGAAAATAATAGATATTCTTCATGTTAATTGTTTTAGTAAAAAAATATTCAAACTCTAAGAACAATATTATTCTTTTTTCACAAAAATAAATTAAGAGATCTTCTTGTTGATATTCTTATGTGAATTTTTCTATTAAATTACTATATTACATTTAAAAATACTAATTATCCAACTACATGTCTAACTTTTTTCCAATCAATTTGACTATATATATATATATATTTGACTAATTTTAATTTTCTCTAAATTTTTGTTTAAAGTCTATAAAAAGATAAATTATTTTAATATCATTAGTTCAGAATTAAATGTGATTTATTAGAACCGTGGTAATCAAAGTTTGGTTTGACCTATAAAAAAGAAATTGATGTTACATTGTAGTTACTCAATACATATTTAGAAGAACAATCATTCGGATAACAAGAAGCAGTTGAGGGGCTACACCAGTTTGTTCTATCCGGTGAGGGAGGGGGAAAAAGCCAACAACGAGGAAGTTCACGTCTTTAATGTGCTCAAAGAGCTCATGGATGAGAGGAGTATTGTGTTTCTCTCATATTAAATTTATAACAAGATATTGGCATAATGTTTACACATTTATAAATATAAAGATTAAGTTAAGTGACATAACAAAATAAATTTAGTTATGGTTTTGAGGTGTAAAAATGTAAATGAATGACATTATATTATATTAAAATGGTATGTGTATATAATAATGTTTAATTACAAGTCATCAGGTCCTATAAGCATCGTTTTATATAAATGAATGAGTAACAAACCTTAAAATTTTGTTGGTTAAAATGTTGTATTTATAATAAATAGTTGTAAGTTTTGTGGATGGATAAATCTTCTTATTCTTATTTTTTTGATTTAAGATTTTAAATTTTGTGAATGGATTAACTCGCATATTAACAAACTAAATTTAATTACGATGTTGTGGAGAGAAAATATATATGTAACATTATGTTATATAAAATGTTATTTATATATAATAATGTTTAACTACAAGTCACCCGGTACTAGAAGCATAATGCACGACTCGTTATATATAAATAAATGAGTGAGATGGTTAATACGCGGGTTGATCTGTCCACAAAATAAAAATAGTTAAATTAAATAATAAGATTAAGATGTTTTATTGGTCAACGAAATTTATAACTACTAATTATAAATATAAAATTTAACAAATTAAGATTATAGAGTTAAATCTTAAATTTAAGTTTCAATATTATGGATGAACTTTCAATATTATATTTACATAAGTTTTAATTTTTTTATAGATTTTTTAAGTTTTTCTTTTTTGAATATATAGAATGGAAGGAGAGCTCATGGATGAGAGGAGTATTGAGTTTCTTTCTCCTCCTAAATTTCAAGCAAGAAAATGACGAAATGTACCTTTACATCGTTTCTAAATATACAAGATTAAGTTGATCCTAACATAAATTTAGTTATAATGTTGTGGTGAGAGAATATAAATTAATTAAGTTATGTTATATTAAAATGATATTTATATAATAATGGAGTTTTAGAATGACAATGCTTATCTAAATAAAGGTGTGAGATTGTTAATACATATGTTGATCCGTCCACGAGATTTGAATGGTTAAATTAAAAAATTAATATTATGAGGGTTTAATCGTCCATAAAACTTACACATATATAATGATACTTAATTTTAAAGTGTTTAAATTATCGGATCGAAAGTTGTGCTTAATTTCGATATATATGTGAGAGTAAATAGATACTTGAGTTGGATTGTGGGTTGATCAATTCATAAACTTAAAACGATTAAAAAGAAAATTAAAAATGTTATAGGTATGTTTCGAATTTATAACCTAACAAAACAAGGAAAATTCTTTAACTAATTAGGCTAATAAGACTTTATATTTTAAATTCAACACCAAATTTGATTAACATAAACATTTTAAAATATATGTTTAAATTTTAACTAACTAACTATAATAATATATATAATAATAATATTTAATTTCAAAATATCCGATTGCCGGGTCGAGAGTTGTGGTTAATTGGAATATATATGTGAGAGTAATTGAATACTTCGGTTGACATGTGGGTTGACCCCGCCCATAAAATAAAATTTAAAATGTTATAGGTATGTTTCGAACTTGAAATCTAACAAAAACAAAATACAACTTTTGACCAACTAAGCTAATAAGACCTTAAATTTTAAATTTAACATCAAATTTGATGAATGCTGGACATTATTAATAATATAAGTTCAATTTTTTTAACTAACTAATATATATATATATATATATATATATAATTCTAAATTTCAATGTGTCCGGATTAAATGGTCGAGAACTGTGGTTAATTTGGATATATATATATATATATATTTGAGAGTAAATGGATACTTGTGTCGAATTATGGGTTAACCAGCGCATCAACTTAAAACAGTTAAAAATAAAATTAAAATGTTATACATGTGTTTTGAATTACAATATAACAAAACAAACAAGTACAACTCTTTAACAAACTAAGCAATTTATATTTTAAATTCAACACCAAATTTAATTAACGCAAGACATTCTTAACCATATAAAAACTTTTTAATTATTATATATATAATATATATATATATATATATATATAAATAAAGTGAATAAAATTTAGAATAAGATTATTTTATTTTTTATTTTAATATATTATATTAAAAAATTTAAACATTAAATATATATTATTATACTTATCTTTATTAATTTATTTTATTTATATTCTATAATTGTGTTTATATAATTTTTAATAATTCTATTTATTTTTTATAATGTATTTTCAATGAATGTTAGACAATAAAATACAATATAATACAATATAATATAATATAATATAATATAATATAATATAATATAATATAATATAATATAATATAATATAATATAATGACCCTTAATATAAAAAAGGAGATTTAAGCGCTTAACACATTTCTATACATTTTATATATTTTATATGAGTTTCTCTCCTCTATTATAATTACGTATCCATAACTATTAATTTATCTCTTATACCATAATTATTAATTTATATTTTTTTATTTAATATTTTCGTATAAAAATTTTATTATTTTTATTATTTTTATATAAATCATTTTTATTTTCACACAAATTATATAAAATCTATATTATATTATTAATCATTTTATATTTATATATTAAATATTTATTAATTTTATGTATAAATAATAATAATAAGTCTCAAATTCTCTCCTCTAATAATTTCTAATTTATTTCACTATCCATCTTTATTAATTTCTCTTTCCTAATTAATATTTTTATTATTTTATCTCTCATATATATATATATATATATTTTTTCATTAAATTTATATAAACTTATTAATATTGTTTATATTTATATATTTAATATTTAATATATTTTTATTTTTATATATAATTATTTATCTTCATTAATTTTATATAAATAATTTTTATTTTCACACAATATAAATATATATTATATTATTAATAATTTTAAATTTATATAATAAATATTTATTAATTTATGTATAAATATTTATAATATACATAAGAATTCTCAAAATATATTTTCTAATAATTACTAATTTATTTCCCCTTTCATAATTATTAATTTCCCTTTACTAATTTATATTTTTATTATTTTATCTTCATATATATATTTTTTTCTTCAATAATTTTATATAAATTCATTAATATTTTTTTATATATATTATTTAATATTTATTTATTTTGATATATAAATATTTATAATATACATAATAATACTATTATTATATTTTATAATGTTTAATATTATTTATTAAACTAACAATAAAATTACAAAATTTTCTTTATTAAATAGTTTTATATATTTATTTTTTATCTCATTTAAATATATATATATATATATATATGATATTTCTTAATTAATTTTTATTTTTATTTTCTCTCTAATTGGGAAAATTTAAATAGCGCTTATGACCCTCTTTTTTTTCTGACAAAAATGTCTCTCTTGTGTCACGCATCCTCCAGTTGCGTGACGCACCCGAGTGTATTGTGAAAAGTCCACAATGCCCTTGCTATATAATTAGAAAATTTATAGATCTTCCCATTTTTTTTCATTTCTTTCTTCCTTGTTCTCTCTCTTCACTTCCCCTTCTCCCCTTCTCCTCCTTCTCTCTAAAAATACGACAATCCCCGACGAAGACGTCGGAATCCCAACTAAACAACCATGTTCGCTGCTACTGGTATGCTTTCTCCTTCCTTTATTTCTTTCTTTAAACACATTGCTTGTTAGGGTTTAGGGATTAAAGATTGATTAGGTAAATACCACTATTGCAGCGGAATTTGGGTGCGTCACGCAGGTGCAGCACGCAGGTGCGTCACGCAGATGCGTGACGTAGGTGCCTCTTAAATCGTTCAGTAGAAGGAGAATTATTGAATTACTACTAGTAGTACTGTTTCATTAGTCTATTTCATCATAATACACCCATTTAGAAAAGAAAAAAGGAATATACTTTTGTTTGTTTGTTTGTTTCAGCCTTGTAAGGGGATATTACTTTTTGGACCTCCTGAAACTGGGAAAACCCTTATTTCTAAGACACTTGCAACTGAAGCAGGCACAAGTTTTATCAACATAACTGCCTCAACTTTATTATCAGAGGTAACTAACTATTGAATTTATTTTTATTTTGTTTCTATGGATTTCCCATAATAGGAAGAAAACAACTACTGAACACTTGTGTTTAAGAATGATGTTTGCAATGGTTTGATGAAAGTGTCAAGATACTCAAAATTCTCTTAGCTAAAATAGTCCATGGCGGTAGCACGAAAATAACATGGCTAAAATTCTCTTGGCTTGTGTTTACGAATGATGAGGCATCCAACATGAACGAGCTTCGAAATGGAATGAAAAGTACGGTCAAGGCGAAAGCAGGAATACATCATCTTTTGGCTTTGCTAATCAATCTGAATTACTAGTTTCTTCCTGATAGATAGCAAAATATAACACTCTTTTATATTTATTAGTCTTTTTTTAGTTGAATTAATTTTCTTTTGCAAGTAAAAATTGTTAAATTTTTTAACTATGGGTTAATATATAACTCAAAAACATTTTATTAATAATAATCAGCATTTGAAGAAACAAGAACATTTCTTGAATTAATTTGGCATACTAATCTCCAATAAAACTCCCATCACTCTTTCTATAATTCATCTACAAGCCAAAGTCAAAATTACATGGATAAAATAAAAAGCCTTTTAGGGCTCAAAAATACATTCTTACATACATAATACATAACAACAATGTCTAGGGAAGGTTTTCAAGAACTTCCCAGTTATCATCATCTCGTGTATCTTTTTGGGCTTTCGGGTTGGTACCGTTGCTGCCTTCTTGTCTTTCCTGTGCTGTTGGACCCCTAAATATCGTTCGTCTGCACAATTATTAAGTAAGAAACAACATTCATTTAAATGACCATTTGCATTTCAATCATTAAAATATAAACCAATAGATAGATGTGTGCACCAACATCAATCCGATATGAAAAGAGATAAGGGTTTCAAAAGGGGCAAATCACAAAATGAAATCCATTAGAAGTAATAGTGTTCTAAACAACTCTAATAAAGACTTTTTATTTCTAAATAGAATTCTACATACAAACCCATTTTAGAGCTCATTACACACTCAAGTCCATACTATAATAAAGTGATTTTTTTATTACATTTCAAGGATTAACAATTGTTAGTGTCAATTGATAAACCAAGGTTTAAGCAAAATGGGGGAATTTCTATTGCAATTGCAAACAAGAAAAACAAAGAAGATTTGGATCTTAATGAGGAACCAACTAACTATGTATGCATATTTTCCCATCCAATTTAGAGTAATTAATTAATCATATGAAAAAAAGGAAGATTATAGAAGTTGAGAATGACTAAGTTAAGGATTTCTATCTCTAGTTTGGTTATCTCCAATCCCAGGCTATGAATTCTAAAAGAAGCTATCATATATAGAGTAGTTTCAGTTAGTTAGTTAGGATGAAAGAGAAAAGAGGCGAACAAAAACCACCAACCACCTTCGAAGATTGCGCTTGGCGGCGGCACGGGTCAGGTCCTGCGTTTAACTTCATCCTGCTTATTCTCAAAGAACCTTCTGTGTTTGCATTCCTGGATGATGTCGGCCCTCATGACCTCCCTCCTGAATCGATTCAACAGTTTTTCTTTGGCTCGTTATCTTCCACAATCACCTGAACGCTGTAGGCCGACCGGAAAAACAAAGTGTTGGCGTAAGCCAGGGACGGGCATACCACCGACGACAACAGATCATCAGAGGATGAGCGGTGGTTTGCGACAATTGGAAGAAGGTCGCCGCGTCTGTCCTTGGAGGAGATAGTTTCCTTGACGCACCCACGTGACGCAACCGCGTGACGCAACTAACTTAAGAGCCCATCAACAGTCATATACAAATCAACCAACCAACCAACCTGCATTCAACGAATCAGGGCGAATCAATAACGTTCTATAAACGAAAAAACACAAACAATCATATGTAAACGAAATCAACACAAAATATAAACGAATATAGTGGAAATTTTATCTTTGGTCGTCGTCGTTCGCCGTTGGAGCCGCAGTTCGCCGTTGGAAGTTCTTTGCCGCTCTACGCCATTGAATATAGTGGAATGTTGCCTCTTCGATTTGTTCTTCGCCGATGAAAAGAAGAGAAAGTCTTCTCCGCCATTAGGGTTTACAACGAAGAAGACCGAGATGAGAGAGAAAATGAATCAAAAATGAAAAAAAATTATGATTTTATAATGTTTCGGTTGCGTCACGCAAGAGTATAATTGTCATTAAAAAAAGAGGGTCACTAGCGTTATTTAATTTATGCCCTCACACTTTACGTATTTAGGGCTATTAATTATTAGGATCATTTCCTCAAATTTCCCCTCTAATTTAATTTTTTCTTCCTTGTCTCATTTCTCTATCTAATTAATTTATTTTATTATTTTCTCTCATTTTTATTTATTTATTTATTTTTATATATATATATATTAACTATTTAATATAATTTAATAAACTCACAATAAAATTTCAAAATTTCGAAAAAATTTAATTTATTAATTAATCATATATATATATATATAATATTTTATCCTATATCTATAATATACCTTTCTTAATTAATTTTCATTTTTATTTTATATATATATATATATATATATATATATATATATATATATATATATATATATATATATATATATATATATATATATATATAATTTTGTATCTCTAATAAATAATTTATCTTTTTATTTTCTATTTCCTCATTTTTATATATATATATATATATATAAATATATTAACTCTTATTTTTATTTTTATTAATATATTTTTTCATAATAATTATTTATTAATATTAATATTATTTAAATTTATAATTTTATTAATTATTTTATAATCTATATATGAATAAATAATTAAATATATACGTAATAATTATATTAATTATTTAATAATCTATATAATAATATATCAATAAATAAATATATATATATATTATAATAATTATATTTATATTAATTAATTTTATTTTTTATAAATAAATATTTTAAATAATAATATTAAACATTTCTCTCACCTAAAATATATATATATTAATTTTCCCACCTAATTAAATTTGTTTAATTATTTTCTTCAATCTTAATATATAATATAATATATTATAACGTTTAATATGATTTATTAAACTCGCAATATAATTACAAATTCCTCTTTCCTGATTTTTTTTTATCTTAGAGTATATATATTATATATATTATTTCTTCTAATTAATTACTTTTATTTTTTCTCTCATCATTTTATATATATATATATATATATATCACTAAAAAAATGCTTTATTAGCAACACAAATTTACCAACAGTCAGTGATATTTGACAGATTTTGCGACGGTATTTATCACACAAACTACCATCCGTCACAAATCTTAATAAATCAAGGAAACACAGTCATAAATAATAGATGCATGATTAGACATCGCAAAATTACAATAGTACATGTTCGAGATAAAATCCATAGAATGTTTAGCATAAAAAATTTGATAATTTGACAAAAAACCGTAGAAAATAAATTGAAAATCTATAGCAATTTTTTGAGGTAACTTTTTCATCACAAATGACGTCCCAAATGTCCGTATAAACATTTAGATGTCGCAAATTCTATAGAAAAATGTTAAAATTTAATTATTTTTTAATTAGACGCCAGAAATGATGATTACTTTTGAGAAATTGGCATGCAATCACCAAATCTCCTACACATTTCTTCGGCGTCTCTCTAACATAGGTTTGATTACATTTAAAATGAACATTAATATTCGTTTCCTAATTTCTCACTTTAATTTTTGTTTGTGATGTGAATTGAATTTTCTTATAGATGGAAGGTTTGTTTATCTCTGTTTGAAAAGAAACAAATTTAAAAGATTTAGAGATTTCGCTCTACATTTTGTGGTACTTTTAATTTTGTGGTACTTTTAAGAGCATCTCCGAGCATTGTGGTGGTTAGGTCTAAGAATTGGTCAATACTTCAAGCTCGATGAGAAAGTACTTATGCTTCTAATTTTAGGTCAGCGGAACATTCTCATCACCAGCGTCTATCAACAACATCTCACATCTCAACAACATCATTAGTTATAAGTTCTCTCAATAAGTATTGTTGTTTGGGTTTGTGAGTGTTGAATTTCATTTCTAAAATTTATTTTCGTACCTGTATGATGTGAATTGTGGACTACAACATAAGGCCATTGAGTAGAATTGTACACCGCAGATGATTGCACGTCACGCCATGTATGTGAGAAGTAAGAATATGTATGTGAAGTAGTGGTTACTTAAAGCTATAAGATCGACGTAGTGCTTCCGCAGCCACTGTTCTCCAAATAGGTAACATCATAATTCTTAATAAGATTGAGTACTTCAAGTGATAAAAGGTTTTACTTAAAAAATCATTAGGTTTCATGTTTTATTCTCATTAAGGATATAGAGTGTCGTGATTGGGTTTATGATAGTGGCCCCAGAATAAATTCTGGTCATGAAAAAAACAATTTGTTTTAAGTAATGATATATTGAATCTTGCTTTTGAAATTTGTTATGAATGATAAATTATGTTCTTATTGCCAAATTTGTATGAATGAATACAAGGTTCTGTTTTCTGAACTATTCTTATTATAAGACATATTGTTTAAGTTCATTTGAAATGTAATGCGCCTTGTGGAATGGGTACACTCTTTAAATCATCTTCATATGAAATCCTTGAATTATAATATAGGTTATACTGCATCAATTATGAAAGGAATTTGCAATTGGAATTTGTTTTGGGACAAAAAAGAGAAGTTGTAAATTGAGAATGTTAGTTTTGGTTAATTTGATCTTAGAATGCTTAATTGAGGAATATTTGGGACGCATCCATTTGGTTAGGGAGAATTTAGTATAGGCATAACACTATCTAGGAAATGAATTAGACCTAGCCTAATTTTGGATTAATTAGAAACTTTCATGAATGCAGATTTCTTTGAACTTATTTCTTTCACAATATTTTTCTATCCATATAAATACTTATTGAGACAGGTCAAAATAAAGCAAGGTTTAAAGATTTCATTGAATATTTTTTTCAAAAGAAACTTACATATTCAAGTAAGTATTACAAGAACATTACATCAATATATGCATAAAATTATTCAAAATTAATTCCCATTCCAAAAATATAAATTTAGTTATTCTCCCATGTCAATGTAGATACAACATACAAGGTAGCCAATTTTCGAAATTGTTTCAAACAAACAAATTTTGTTGTTCAATAGTGTTTATTTCTTTTCCTATTTATGCCATATTTTAAAATTTTTATTTGATATTTAAAATTTATAAAATACGTTTTTAGATTTAATAACTTTGTATTTAAGGTTTAATTTAATAGTGTGTAATAACGGGATTGATTATATATATTATTTTGTTCTAAGCTTACGTTAAATATATTTAATTTTATATTTAATTAAATGTATTTATTTTAAATAATATTAAAAATAATTAATTATAATTATAAAACAATTTAAAAATAAAATTTGTGACGGATAATCCAATAAATTAATTCGTGGGGAAATTTTCGTCGAAAATCCATCACAAAAGTTTATATTGAAAAAGCGGTCGAAAAAAATAAACTGGAAAATCCGTCTAAACAATTTCCGTCGAAAAAGTTAAACTGAAAAATCTGTCGCAAAATGTTTCTGACACACATTTCTCCGTCGGAGCATTATTTATTGAAAATACCGTCACAAATCTTTTATTCGCCAAAAAATCCATCAATAAATAACATCGCAAAAAGCCCTCATTCTTGTAGTGTATAATCTCTCATATCTATTTTATTCTAAATAATTTTTTCTCTCATATATATCTAATAATTATTTTTTTTATTTTCTCTCTCTTCCTATGTATATATATAAAAGTGGTTTATCGATTAAAGTGTTTACATTTCATTTCATGTATGAGACCATGAGTTTGAATCTCTCATAATGTGAATTTGACAATGGTGGTATATATATGAGATTAAAATATGTTGGTATAAAACTAAAATGACAACAGTCATTATGGTGGTATATAAGACTAAAATTATGACAATGGTGAAAGAGAATATATGATGATATAAGAAAAAAATTGAAGGATTAAATTATGTTGGTATAAGACTAAAATGACAATAATCATTATGGTGGTATATAAGACTAAAATGAGTATGAAAATGGTGAAGGAGACTATATGGTAAGATTAGACTTAAATAATTGAAGGATTAAAGATATGTTGGTATAAGACTAAAATAATAATAGTTATTAGTGGTGGTATATATGTGGGGATGAAAAAATTAAAAGAAGAGATATGGATATATAAGATTAAAATAATAATAGTGGTTGTAAATTAGAATTTGATTTATCCAACTTATTTTTTCTTTAAATAGTACTATTTTTCTAGTTTGATTTGTTTTAAGAGAATTTATCTTAATTTATTTGTTCAAGAAACTATTTATTTGTGGACAATATTTTTTTTATATCACAATTTCTATTATTTGGTAATTTTTGTTGAATGTTATCAATACTGATATTCACTCTATTTCTGACTATATACATGCATTATCTCACTTTATAAAAAAGAAATATAGAAAAATTAATGCAATCAAGTCAAGTCAACATGAAGAGCTGAAAATAATTAATATATATATATATGATGGAAACATATTTTATATTATATAACATATATCTTACTTTTAAGTTATACTACTATTGAGTTATAGTGATATATTTTTTATTGAATAAAATATAGAAATACTCACTTAGTCTATGATTATAAATATAGAGTTTGCATCATATTGTTAATCTTCTTTTTTTCAAGGTACTATTATGAAAGATTTATTTTATAATTTAGTGAAGAAATTTTATTAATCCAAATTTTCCATGATGTACATCAAATTTGTTGGACTAGGTCCGTCTTAGAAAAAAAAGATTTTTAGAAAACTAGTTATAGATAGTTGTTTACATGCTCGACTATAATATCAAGCCCTATCAATGACATGTAAAATATATTATAAAGTATTATTATATCATCCATACCATATGAGTTTATCTTCTCTCTTATCTTCGATCAAGTTAATTCGTTCATTCTGTGATGAAAAATTCTTTAACGAAAACTAGCCTTCTCTAAAATGGTTCTAATTTTCTAATTAGAATTAGAAAGATATAAAAAATATATATTTAATAAAATATTTTAGAGTCTAATAACAATCCTCTTTTTTTTCAAACATATTCAAAAAATAAATTAAGTTTTAAGCCAACATAATTTATTTATATTTATTCATGTTCTTAAGTTAAATCGGGTATTCACTATTGAAGAACTATGTTAGTATTTTTTTTTATAAAATGAATTCTAATTTCATTTTTTTATGAAGTTTGTAAAATAAAGAGGTAATGTTATTCTCCTTCGATTATGAATGAATTTGCTGTTATTATTGTATAACATTGATTGACAAAATAAATATATTTTTTTTAAAACAATCAACACAACTATATAAAATTCAAAGGATTCACATAACACTTTGATACAAGAAATTGAGAAATTCCCGGAGACTGGAAAGAAATAAGGAAGTGGCTGTGAAGAAAATGAAAGGCACAAAGTTTAATTCAAAGATTTTCAAATGCGGATTCGGCTCAACAGTTTACAACATCTAACGGTAGAGAAACGCAAGGGCATTCTCAAGGAATCAAAGAAGTCTGAAACAGACATGGGATAATATTGTAGCGCGAACATCCAGACGTAGAGAAGAGCCCCGAAAAACGAACAGAATTGGAACCTCTACAGAATTGGAAGGTATCATATCAGGAAATCACAAAAGACGCTTTTTTAGCGAGATAAACGTAATTTAAATTTATTTGTAATTCCGATGAATGTTTGTAATTCATTTGTTTTTACACCGTAACAAACTTCATTTTCCTAGACTTGTCTAGGAAAATACAAAAACTCATTTACTTTTTTCATGTTTTTGGAAAATTTTATTGAAATAACGTTAAGTCATTTTTTTTTAAAAAAAGAAAAAGAAAAATTGAGACAGAAAAAGAAAATAAAAAATATAACTAAGAATTAAAGTCAATAATGTCATTTTTAAGAATGAAGATCCATTATACATAATGCATAGTAATAACCAAAGTATATATATTATTTTCCATTTTGAAATAACTTTTTCAATTGAATTTTGATAGGTTTGAACAATTAATAAATCTACAAATGTCTATAAATTAAATTAGAGTTGGGAGATTGAATTTAATATAAGAAAATCAATAATATAAATTTTATCTACTAACCATATGCATCAAAATAAAGATTAATTATTTTTGTTGGTGTGAGATTTAATTTAACTTTTGTTTTGTTAGTAATACATTTTTACATGGTTATACTAATTTTTATAATTAGAAATACAAACTTATAAAATATTTTTTATTTTAATAGATTTATATAATGTAAAAAATTGATATAACCTTTATTTATTTATATGTATAATAATAATAATGTAATTTTAATTTTTTATCTTTCTTCTTCATTCAATTTTTTAAAAATTTTTTATCTTAAGTTTAAATAACTTAAATAAAAATTAAAAAAATGAAATTATAGTTATAAACTCATAATATTATTTATTTAATTATATATATATATTAAATTTAAATGTTATTATCTAGTAAAATAATATTTAATATAAAACTAATTCAAAAAATTTATATAATGTAAAATAAAATAAAATATGACATAAGATAATATAACTTTATTTGATTATATCTAAATTAAGATTAAATATTTTCAAACATTTATCATATAATAATAATAATGTAATTTTAAATTGATGTACCAAATTTGTATTTTTCTATTTCTATCCAAATTTCTTAAATTTTATTTTAAATTTAATTTATGTTTTTATTCAATTTTTGTTTTCTATCTTATAATTTAGGTATACTTTTTGATTGATTATGTATATAAATATATGAAATTTATTTTTTCTCTTATTATTTTTCTTGAGTTTGGAATTGAATGATAAATAAGTAGATAATGAATCTAAAATAAATATCATATCATTAAAAGTTAATTAGAAAATTAAATTAATTTTGAAATTTTTATAATTCTTTATTTTATTTTTCTAAAAATGACTTAGATTAACCTTTTAAAAGATTTTGTTTTTGTTAAAACAGTTTGATAGTGTAGTTTGTACTTGTAAGCAAAACTTATTAGTTATTTTCTATTGCTTTATTTTTTTCTATATTTTTATATAAAAAGTGGCTAAAGATTATAATTGTAAAAATCATTACTCTGATATTTTTTATATTATGATCTTTAATTTAAGATATTTTAAAATATATTTTTATTTTTTTATAATGAAAATCATGTAAATATTTACATATTTTATGTTCTACTACGAATTATCCTAAGAACAAGAAGTAATTGTGAAGTTAAATTGTCCAAACTAAAATATGAGTAATATAATATAATTGGGTTATTTAAATTTTACATTAAATATTTTTTTATTGTTCTAAAATTTGTTTGATAAATGCATTTATTTATTGTTATATGTCAATTTATAATATTTTTAGGTCAATAATAAAGTTTTTATATCATGATAATAATTGTCTTCTACTTCTTTATTAATTTTTATTTGATCTATAATCAAGTTTTTTTAATACATTGTTTAAGATTTCTGATTATTTATTCAGTTAATTTTTTTTTTGTTAAAAATTATTTTATACCTATAATCTGCCATATCTATCTATTAAGGTATTACACGAGTCTTCTCTTAAAAAGTTTTAAATAAGATCCATTTATCTTTTATATTTTTTCAAACTTAATATTATAAAGATTATAAGAAATATTCAAAATATAATTTGTTAGTGATTTTGAATGATTAATTTATGAGAAATTTGATGAAATGACCCTCATAATAGGTCAAATTCCAAAATAGGTCCACGCTTGATAAACCTCGTAAAAAGAGTATTTTCACCCTATGAAATGTCGTTCTTGCCCCCGATAACACATTTACCGCTGATGTATGAACATTACAAATGCGAGAATCATGTAATGCTCGCACATCATCATGCGAGCTTTACATGATTCTCGCATCTGTAATGCTCGCACATCATCATTCAAGTATTACATGATATTCGCACATCTGTAATGCTCGCACATCAGAGTATATAAATAGATGGTCTTTGAGAAAACCCTAATGAAAGCGTCATATCTTCGGCAAACACCGAATAAGAAGTAAGCAAATAGGTGTTGAAGATGAATGTTCGATCCGGCGAACTAATCCTTACGGCATTCTTCTATCAATTTTACTAGATTTGGTATTCTCTTGTTTCTCTCTCATTCTGATTTTCTTTCTGTTTTAGTTCAACATCGTAAATCTGATGGTTTCATTATTATTATTATTATACAAAATCTTCTTAAAATGGTTTATTCTATTCATATATGTTAAATGTTTTCTTAAGTCGGTAGATTTGGACGAAAGGATCTTGAAACATCAACAAGAAGAGGAGAAAAGGAAACGACATTGCAGAGATAAAAAGAAAGAGAAGAAGGTCGAATAGTATATTGAAATGAGAGCATTGAATTTATCATTGAAAAATATGGCGGTCTAATTTTACAAGTTTTATGATTCATGTGAGCAGAAGGAGAAGTTGTCGGAGGAAAAAATAACAAGGGAAATAAATCTAGATGTTGCAGCTATGATGAGATTCGGGTGATTCGGTTCTTCTTCAAAAATATTAAAAGGAAGAAGACTCCCATATGTTGCAGCTATGATGGAAAAAATTATATTCAGTTGCTTGCGAATTTTGTCCTTAATGTACATTGGGTTAATAAATTTGAAATATATTTATGAAAATTCAGACGGTTATGCTCTAATTATCTTAGTTCTCTTTACGTTTTGAAAGTTAGTCCGAAAACTAGGAGAAATTGAGAAGGAATTGGAGTTCTCTAGGGTTTTGTTGTTATATATGATGTGGGAGTTTGTTTCTTCACAAATTTGCTGAAATGAATTTTTTTTTGGCAAATTGACAATTTATAATAAGGCTTTGAATAAACAAAGAGAACCACCATCATAATATATGTTTAGAGCTTCTCTTTGGAATCCATCAAGACATCAATATTCACCAAGGAAAGAGAATAAGTATTATCATATTAAACCCTAATCTTTCAAAGATTATACTAGGGCCTAATCTTTCAAGGATTATACTAGGGCTTTACAGATGTATACCAATCCTTATCATTTTATACGCACACCATTATATGATTGAAAACTTAACATTCATTCTTCCCTAAAAATACCACCATCTCAAATGTTATTGCCCACAATTGAATTTTTTAACCCAAATAAATTGTCTGATCAAGTGGGTACTTTTCATAATATTTATTATAAGGCACATTAATTACGAAAAATAGCACAAATACAATAACATAATTAAACATGTAATCTATTTAACCTGTTCAACTGCAAATTTGGACGCTCAGTCAATAATTTCAACAAAAAATTATGACTTGGAGGAAGAGGATCGATCATCTTAGGCCGCCACTGGTTCACAAACTGAACTCGACACATTGGCTTTAACCTGTTTCAAATACCTGTCTATATATGTCTAAGAAGTTTGACAAATAAATTAAATTTGAATAAAGGTTAATATGAAAGTTAAGCAAATGTATTTTCTTTTATTTATTTTTTAAATTAGTGATATCTAACATGAATGTGTACTAAAATGACACTTTTCTAGTAAGTTCTAATTAATTAGCCAGAAGAATGCAATTTGTTTGCTTCTAGCAGTTGACAGAGAACCTAGCTAAAGCTTATTATTGCAAATATCTATAAATCATGAAGGCTTGCTTTGTTGGAATTATTTCCAATATTTGGGTACATATATAATTTAATAATTGTATATTAGTTGTTATCATAATAAAGATTAAAGCCCAAATAAAGTGATCTATTAAAGTATAAAGGGTATGGGCTTATTTAGACATCTATAATAAATATGGGGATATATTTGTGTAGAAGCAGAAATACCATTTATTATTTCGTTGATGGGCCGAATAATAAATGGGTATATTAGGGCTAGATCCCCAACCCATATATATAACCAGCCTATTTGTTTCTCTCATCGAACAATAAGGTTTATGTTCATCTCTCAAGAACACTCAAGAAGAAGGCTATCGATATAGGGTTGGAAGACTTAAACCCCACCCACATCTGACATTCCGATCCAGGTCCAGATCCAGAACAAGAAGATCCACATTCAGATTCAGGTCCAGATTCAAGATCAAGAGAAGATCAAGAAAAAGAGAATAACGAAGAACGGCTTAATGAACCGTTCTGCATTCAAGATCCAGGTACGTTTCCGCAATTACAGTTTATCTCGATTTATCGACATAGAGTATACAGATTATAGACTTAAGGATTAAAGATTTAGATTAAAGATTCTAACAAGTGGTATCAGAGCCTCTCTATGTCGATTTATTGAGATTTAATAAGGATAAAGATAGATTGTTGAATTTGGTTAACAAGATTATGAATAACAATTAAATTTTCTGTATATTCACATTGAATAAACAGATTCAGAATAAGGAAATTGAATAAATTGAATTGAATGTTCATTTTAAGGATAAGGAAGTTGAACAGGTTTAATTTTGTTTTATTTTGTTTCTCACTTACAGTTAGGGTGAAATAAGACTAAATATTATGTATAAAACAAAATGTGAGATAATTAAGAATAAGTTAATTCTAATATATATATATATTTGATTTGAGGTTATATAATTGTTATTAATTAAAGAATATGAATAGACATTTATAAATGTTCTTGATCTAATATGTCTTTATTTATTGAATTATAAACAATAAATTATTTTGATGTATATGTTAGTAAAGAATTAAAACTCTAGATACATCTAAACAATAAAATGGAAAAGTTTTATTTCAAGAATTGGATTTAATTATTAATTTGAAAATAATAATTCAAATTAATAACCTGATTTAATTTAAGTGAGAGAAATATATGGTAAAGAAGTTGAATTTTTTTTTTAAAGAATTGGTCAAATTAATATCTATTTATTATTAATTAGATAATTAAAGAGATATTAATAAATATATTATATATATTTCGGTTATATATATATATATTTTGAGTACGAAATAATTAAGGAAATTTGAATTTTAGAATAATAATTTATTATCATTTTAATTATATAAGTAGGTAAGGAATTAAAGAATTTAGTTTTGGAATAATAATTAATTATTATAATTAATTTAAGGAATTAAAATAATAATAATAATATTTTAATTAGTTAAAGATTGAAGTAATATTTATTCCTGAAATAATTGTTATTATATTAATACATTTATATATAATTAAGAATAAATAAAATATAGAATGAAATTCTGGAATTTTAATATATACCTATAATATAGGTTATGATTTGAGAATTAAGTAAAGAAAAAATAGTTATCATGTTTATAATATTTTATAAATATTGATTACATTTATGTTTTTGTAATATATTTAATGAATTAGTATAAAAACGGATGAATACATCTATTTAATTTATACTTAATTAATGTATAGAATATATTCAGAAATTAAGAAAAAGTCAATTTATATAAATATATTCAGAAATTAAGAAAAGATAAGAATGAATAAAGAGATTATTATTTTATTAATAATAATAATTTATAATTAAAGAATAAATAAATATCAATAACTTATTTATCAAGAATTAAGTTATTTATCAAGAATTAAGGAAATCAATTAACTTAATAATTGATAAATTTAGAATTTTGGGTAATCCGTGTAATTGATTATTTAATTGTTTATTATTATTATTATATTTGGATGAATAATCAATCATGTTATATTACACATTCGAATATATATACATATTTCGGTCTTTATGTATATATTGTGTTGATTGATATTAAGAAATAATTGAGTGATTAGTAAAATCACAATTATTTGTTTTGTGTAACACATATAGAATTTATGCAATTTTGATACATAAAACAACATTCAGATTTTCGGTATTAATAACACATTCAAAATTTGGTATTATTTTAGGCCCACTTAAATTTGTAATTATGCGGTTGTTAATCCGCCCAAAGGAAGATTAATAATTGGTCGGATTGCAAATTTAAATAATGTACAAATTATTAATTTATAGAACATATTTGTTTTATAAGATTAAGACGGTTGTGTTTGTAACTATGCGATTATTAATCAGACAAAAGGAAGTTTAATAATTGGTCGAGTTACACACTTAAAGTATGTACATAATTTATTAATTTATTAAATCAATTAATTGAAGCAACATCCTACTAAAGTAGACTCTCTTGTGAAGGTTAATATGTTTTATAAATTAAGAAGGTAGTGTGTATGTATTTCATGCGGTTATTTAATTGGCCCAAAGGAAGATAAATAATTGGTCAGAATAACATTATGCACATGTGGTAATAAATATGTAACAATTATTCGATGGGCCATGTGAATAATTGGAATATCCAAAGATAACCAATTATTTGACAAGACTTATTGTTAATATTTGATTACTACAAAAGAGTACCGTTTGCAAGTTAATATTTAATGTCCAAAGACTAAATATTAATGTTGCGTTTGGTATCTTATGATGAGACGTACCATTATTTTGAATTTATGTGATTATTAAAATTTTGTGAGTATGGTTGTTCATTTGTTTTGTTATCTAATCAAGTTAACACTTCTGCTTATACGGATTATTTTTTTGTCAACATCTTAAGTTCATTTTTTATGATATAATTTTTAAGACATATTAAGAATTTGTTGTATTTTTAAGAATTATATCTAAAATGGTTAAAATTGCTAAGGGTATTATTAGAATAAAGATTTCATAAATAATATATGTTTTATTTTGTTTCAAAAGTAATGCATTAAAGTCAGAGTTACAATAATGTATTCTCATGCATCTAATTTGGATTTTCTTATTTACACTTAAGTTAATTGATGTGAATTGTAGTTGTCCAAAGGGAGACATAGTCTCTATATGAACTCACATCAATTGTGTGTAAGAAAAATAAAAGATTGAAACAAAAATAACATAAATAGTGTTCACTTAGCAAATACCTTAATACATAATAAAGAAATGAAGTTGTAAGAATTGCAGATATTGCACCTAAAAGAAAGTGGTGCATAAAAGAATACATATTATAGTTTGTTTTGTTTGTTCTAAGAGTAATTTAACTTCAGTACTCATACACATTTAATGGTAACTTCAATATTACTAAAGTAAATGTGTTGATGTACGGTTGAGTTAATTGTCAAAAGTCAATTGATGGTGAAAGAAACATCGGCGTGGGCATTGACAATTCATATTAAAGATGAAGAAATAAAGAATTACTTTAGATACTTTTTTATTTGGAAACAAACATTTATGGAATATCTTCATGTAATTGATTCATTTGGAAGGAAGAGTTAAGAATTACAACTTATATATGGAATAAAGATTCAACTAAAACAACTAGTAAATTCTTTTGGGGTTGTCCAGTTAAGGTCAGGCCTTATAGGTCTAAAGAAAATAAACTAGACTAAAGAATTTCTAGATGTTAATTATTGGATATTTTGAAAGATCTAGAGATAAATTTAGTCTCATAAGTACTTCAAGATTAGCCTTGAAAATAAATATATATACATAATACTCCTTAAACAAGAGTTTAATGTATGCTCTAGATTATATGAATCAAGAAATTAAGAATATTTATGATGTTGGACAAATACTTGAAGGATCCTGGTTTGGATCATTAAGAAAGCAACCAAACAACTAATGTGATATTTTAAGAAAAAAACATTGCATACTCATATAGTGAAATCGAATCGGATAGAGATCATTTGGTATATTGATTCGAATTTTGTTGGATACTAAAACAGTCGAAAATTCGTGCCACATCATTTTAGTTTAAAGAATTAATTTTTGGAAGAGTGTTAAGTAGACACTCGAATTATTTCAAGTTGATGGCAGAATTTATTAGGTGTTTTGTGGTATCCAATTAAAGAATCTGACTGCAAAATTTTGTCACGAGGTTGCAAATTATGGATGATATAGAAAGACCACTAAAGTTATTACGTGACAATAATTTGCAGTTCTTTTTTACTTTAATAGTAATATGAGTTTGACTAAGTCGAACTATTTGGAAAATAAAGAATTCAGAATATTTATTTATCTATTGAGCATATTTGGACAAACTCTAAAATTACGGATCCGTTCTCTAAATATTTGCTATCCGAGGTCTTTCATGAACATATTGTTCATATGGATATTACATATTCAGATGATATACAGTTTTAGTGGGAGTTTGTATTGTGATGCTTGTATAGATACAATTTGGAATTTATGTGCACATTAAAGAATTAGTTTCTAAAGAAATTAAAGATTTAGTTTTTAAAGAAAATCAAGATTTTAAAGTTATTCAGATTGATCTCTATAAGGAATAAAGGAGGACCAATTGGTATTATACATGTTAAAGATCACACTACATGTTAATCCACACTACACACCCATGTTTAATCTATGTCATTTGATTGTATTGACATATGTGACTATTGAGGATTTCGTTACGAATTAATGTAACAAAAACCGCTTTAATCCTATGTTGTTATAATTAATGGACGAGATTGATATAGATGTATTTGTAATGATAACAATATTTTGAGCTCTTAAGGTTATAATAGACAATTGAAGGAAATATTATATGACCCAAGTGGGAGATTGTTGGAATTATTTCCAATATTTGGGTACATATATAATTTAATAATTGTATATTAGTTGTTATCATAATAAAGATTAAAGCCCAAATAAAGTGATCTATTAAAGTATAAAGGTTATGGGCTTATTTAGACATCTATAATAAATATGGAGATATATTTGTGTAGAAGCAGAAATACCATTTATTATTTCGTTGATGGGCCGAATAATAAATGGGTATATTAGGGCTAGGTCCCCAACCCATATATATAACCAGCCTATTTGTTTCTCTCATCGAATAATAAGGTTTATGTTCATCTCTCAAGAACACTCAAGAAGAAGGCTATCGATATAGGGTTGGAAGACTTAAACCCCACCCACATCTGACATTCCGATCCAGGTCCAGATCCAGAACAAGAAGATCCACATTCAGATTCAGGTCCAGATTCAAGATCAAGAGAAGATCAAGAAGAAGAGAATAACGAAGAACGGCTTAATGAACCGTTCTGCATTCAAGATCCAGGTACGTTTCCGCAATTACAGTTTATCTCGATTTATCGACATAGAGTATACAGATTATAGACTTAAGGATTAAAGATTTAGATTAAAGATTCTAACATGCTAACCTTGGCAGACTTGAAGAGTTCATCAAGGACTTCAGAGAATGTAGGATGGGCATGAACTACAAATTTGATGTTCTGAAAGATTTTGCATTGTCCTAACTCAGAATAGCCACAAAAAAAAGAAGGGTGGACAAGAATAATACTCATAAGTTTGGGATAACTATTGAGAAACATAAGGTGGATTTTGAAATATTTTTTTTTTTAAAATTTAATGCAAAGATGTATAAGCCAAGAAAAAAGAAGAAGCATGATTTGACTTTGCATGTGTCTTTATCGCCTTACAGCTACCGATAATTCCATGTTCAAATACTTGAGACATTTCCCTGTCAACATTTGCTATATGCAATTTTACAATACCTAAAGTGAGACTAAGAAACGTACTTGTATCAGTGTTCCCAAGGCTATAGCATTAGATGCCTCATGAATGAGATTTGCAACGTAGAGGCCAAAGATATGAACACCAAGTATTTGTCCATTATCAGAGGCCAAAGATATGAACACCAAGTATTTCTCCATTATCAGGTGGGTAGGAGGTAGATACTCGAGATCCCTTATGCACTTGCTGCATGAGCAAGCATCATTTTACCATTTTCATCACCAATACAATACAAATGAGGCACCTGAAAGTTTGAACCACTGCCGGTGAAACATATACATATAAAAAGATATTTATATTGGATCTCTATTACTATCAAATCACAAGATTAAATACATATAAATACAATTTTCATTATATTATATTGTATTAAAATAATAAATATTTATTATATATTTTAAAATTATAAAGATATATACTTAAATAATTAATAATATAAAAATTTATATTTAACTTTATCATACAAAAATTAATAAATTTAAAAAATAAATAAATTTAATTATATTTACTTCTATAATATATACATAATCATCCATATCATTATGTCATTTTTTTTTCTAATTTATTTATCTTAATTATTTTTTCTCTCTCTTATAATATATATTTCTCTTCCTAATATATATAAATGTATATATATTTTCTCTTAATATATCTTTTTTAATTAAGAGGAATGACTTGGCATAACACTGGTTGGTTGAAAAAAAGATAAAATAAGAGGAAAGAGAGAAGAGTGAGAAATTATTTAATTTTTTCAACCAATCATATTGTCGTCATATATATATGATGAGTGATAGGGGAAGGAATTTGAGAGAGTGAATGATGTGTCAACTGTAAAAAATATAAAAAGTGAGGAGAGAGAAATTTTGTTATCTTTTTGGATAATCAAATTGGGCCACATCATTCTCTCTCTCAAATTTTCTCTCCCAATCATTTTTCTATATATATATATATATTTCTCTATGTTAATTTTATATTTTTAATTAATTTTTTTCTTATATAATGTAAGAATTAATAATTTTTATGAATGCAATTTTCATTATTTTGTATTTAAATAATAAATATTTATTATATATTTTAAAAATATAAATACTTATATTTAAACAATTAATAATATAAAATTTATATTTAATCATAACCATACAAATATTAATAAATTATAAGAATAAAAAATAAAATTAATTATATTAATTTCTAATCTATATATAATAACTCATAATTTAAAATGGTAGAGATGTACAACAAACTATTTCCACAATTATTATTATTATTATTATTTTTATTATTATTATTATTTAATTCTATTTTCTAATTTATTTATCTTAATTATATTTTTTTTTGAAAATATATATGTATATTAAAAATCATCTACATTATTGTGTAATTTCTTTTTCTTAATTTATTTATTTTAATTAATTATTTTTTCTTATAATATATATATATATATATATATATTTCTCTCTAAATTTCCTTTTTTTTAATTAACTTTTTTTTTCTTATTAATGTAAGAATTTATAATTTTTATAAGTATTATTTTCATTATATCGTATTAAAATAATAAATATTTATTATATATTTTAAAAATCTAAATACATTTATTTAAATAATTAATAATATAAAAAATTATATTTAACCTTAATCATACAAAATAATAGATTTTAAAAATAAAAAATAAATTTAATTATATTAACTTCTAATTTATATATATAATAACTCTTAATTTAAAATCCACAATCATCCAAAACATTATCATCCAAAATATTATGTAATTTATTTTTTCTAATTTATTTATCCTAATTATTTTTTCTCTTTCCTAATATATATATTTTTCTCTCCTTATATATATATATATTTTCTCTTAATTTAAAATTCACAATCATCCAAAATATTATCTAATTTATTTTTTCTAATTTATTTATCATAATTATTTTTTCTCTTTTTTAATATATATATTTTTCTATCCTTTTATATATATATATATATATATATATATATATATATATATATATATATATATATATATATATATATATATATTTTCTCTTAATATATCTTTCTAATATATATATTTTTCTCTCCTTATATATATATATATTTTTTTTTTCTCTTAATATATCTTTTTTTAATTAGTTTTTTTTTCTAATGTAAGAATTAATAATTTTTATAAATACAATTTTTATTATATTGTATTAAAATAATATATATTTAAAAACTAATAAATAAATATATTTTAATAATTTATAATATAAAAAGTTATATTTAACTTTAGCCATACAAAATTAATAAATTTTAAGAATAAAAAATTATTTTAATTATATTAACTTCTAATTTATATATATAATAACTCTTAATTTAAAATAGTGAAAGTGTATAGTAAACTTTCTCTACAATCATCTAGATTTTTATCATTATCTAATTTATATTTTTAATTTTTTTATTTTAATTATTATTTCTCTCTTCTAATATATTTCTCTTTTTTATTAAGTTTTTTTTCTCACACATGCGAAAATTAATAAATTTTATAAATACAATTTTAATTATATTATATTAAAATATTAAAGATTTATTATATATTTTAAAAATATAAGTACATATATTTAAAATATATAATAATATAAAAAATTTTATTCAACCTTAATTATACAAAAATTAATAAATATTAAGAATAAAAAATAATTTTAATTATATTAACTTTTAATATATATATAATAACTCCCACAATATTAACATCATTATATAATTTATATTTCCTAATTTATTTATCATAATTATTTTTTTTCTCTTCTAATTTATATTTTTCTCTCCTTTTATATATATATATATATATATATATATATATATATATATATATATATATATATATATATATATATATATATATATATATATATATATTTCTCTTAATTTATTCTTTTTAATTAATTTTTTTTCTAATAACAATGTAAGAATTAATATTTTTATAAATACAATTTTCTTAATTTTTATATATTAAAATAATAAATATTTATTTTATATTTAAATAATATAAATATATATATATTTAAATAATTAACAATATAAAAGTTATATTTAACTTTAACCATACAAAAATTAATAAATTTTAAGAATAAAAAATTATTTTAATTAATTAATTATTAATTTATTGATTAACATTAACATGCGAAAAATTAATAAATTTTATAAATACAATTTTAATTATGTTATATTAAAATATTAAAGATTTATTATATATTTTAAAAATATAAGTACATATATTTAAAATATATAATAATATAAAAAATAATATTCAATCTTAATCATACAAAAATTAATAAATATTAAGAATAAAAAATAGTTTTAATTATATTAACTTTTAATCTATATATATAATAACTCCCACAATCATTAACATCATTATATAATTTCTATTTCCTAATTTATTTATCATAATTATTTTTTTTCTCTTCTAATTTATATTTTTCTCTCCTTTTATATATATATATTTCTCTTAATTTATTCTTTTTAATTAATTTTTTTCTAATACCAATGTAAGAATTAATATTTTTTATAAATACAATTTTCTTAATTTTTATATATTAAAATAATAAAATTTTATTTTATATTTAAATAATATACATATATATATATTTAAATAATTAATAATATAAAAGTTATATTTAACATTAACCATACAAAAGTTAATAAATTTTAAGATTAAAAAATAATTTTAATTAATTAATTATTAATTTATTGATTAAATAAGAATATGTTATTTTATTTTTAAAAAAAATATTTAACTTAACTAATTATAATAGCTTAAAGGTTAAGACATCAATTACTAATTTTAAATATCCTAAATTGAAATACATTATAGGTAGGAACATTGGGTTAACTAAATTTTTAAAAAAAATATGTTAAAAATCAATTTTTATTTTTGTCATATTTATCTTTATATTTTATAGTTATAATAGTGACCATGACAAAATAATAATTTAAAAATGATAGGGTGTAATCTAATATATAAATTTTGTAAAATATACTTTTTATACAATTTTATAATTTTGTTCAACATTTACCTAAAAAAAGTAATATCTATTTATAATAATTAATTTTATATTATAATACAAATAAAATCATTTCCCTTTAACTTTAATAAATTTAAAAAAATAGAAATGAATACAAAATGTCACTTTCCATTAACAATATTGTTTATTTAAAAATAAAATTAATTTAAATAATTCAAAACTTTAAGTGAAAATTAAAATTTCCCTCAGATAATTTAATTAGATTTAAATAATATTACAATAATATAAATAATATTACAGTAATATAAAATTATTATCAATCTTAATTGCTCAAATATGTGTATTTAAACTAATATATTAAACTGATTGGTATTCTTTTAATACGATTTAAGTATTCTATTAAATATTTTCATTGGGTTTATTATAATAATTAATTTTATATTATAATACAAATAAAATCATTTCCCTTTAACTTTAATAAATTTTAAAAAATAGAAATGAATATAAAATATCACTTTCCATTAATAATATTATTTATTTAAAAATAGAATTAATTTAAATAATTCAAAACTTTAAATGAAAATTAAAATTTTCCTATATTCAGATACTTTAATTAGATTTAAATAATATTACAGTAATATAAATAATATTACAGTAATATAAAATTATTATCAATCTCAATGAAGTCTCAAATATGTGTATTTAAAATAATATATTAAACTCCTTGGTATTCAATACGTTTAATACGATTTAAGTATTTTATTAAATATTTTCATTTGGTTTATTATAATAATTAATTTTATATTATAATACAAATAAAATTATTTCCCTTTAACTTTAATAAATTTTAAAAAATAGAAATGAATAAAAATGTCACTTTCCGTTAATAATATTATTTATTTAAAAATAGAATTAATTTAAATAATTAAAAACTTTAAATGAAAATTAAAATTTCCATATATTCAGATAATTTAATTAGATTTAAATAATATTACAATAATATAAATAATATTACAGTAATATAAAATTATTATCAATCTCAATGAAGTCTCAAATATGTGTATTTAAACTAATATATTAAACTCCTTGGTATTCAATACCTTGGTATTCAATACCTTTTAATAAGATTTAAGTATTCTATTAAATATTTTCATTGGGTTTATTATAATAATTAATTTTATATTATAATACATATAAAATTATTTCTCTTTGACTTTAATAAATTTTATGGAGTTAATATTTTAAATTCTAAAAAAATATGTTAAAGATTATTTTTTATTTATGTCATATTTATCTATTTTATAGTTATAATAGTGATGATAACAAAATAATAATTTATAATTGTGAATGGGTGGTCATGATTATAAGTGTCATGCTAGTTTTTTTTAATTCAATAAAAAGATTTATGAGTTTTGAAATCTATTAACATCTCGTTTGAATTACTAAAAATAATATTTTTATAACATGAAAAGTTTGAAATCATTTAATACAATCAACTTAAAGGAAATCTTGTAATCTATTAAATTAATTACAAGGTCATTAATGGAAAAGAGTCGCACAACTTAAATACAACTTAAATGGCTATTTAAATTTACAGAAAGACATGTTTACTTTTCCCTTCCCTAATCAACAGTATTAAACTATCCTAAGGCAATGATACCATCATATTCAGGATCACCAATAGTCCTGATAAATGACGATACTTCCTTCCACGATCTTGGCTGTTTGGCGTGATCTTGGTCAGAGTATTCTGAAAAAAAAAATGAACATATTAAAGAATAAGAAAAATCAAATATCCGAAACCATAATAGTTAATCTTTTATAATTAATTCACTAAACATTAATTAAGGAGGATACACAATAATATATACCTTTTATCCTTTGATTTAGTTTTGAATATGCAATTAATATGTTGAAACAACTTATGAATATCCCACATCCTATATCGAGCACTAAGACCATGATATATCTAATAGTATCAATGTGAAACCTCATCACTCAAATATTAATATTGAATCTAGCAAACATCACAAATAACTTCTATTTCGGACTTCTTCACTAATGAGTACATCTAGAGAGAAAAGAGGAAGAAACACTTAGAGGAATACAATCAAAGATGTGGGCGATTGTCGCTATTTATACTCAAAATTAGGGTTTTCCTTATCAAACTCACGCGCTAAACCTAATTCGGCCCAACCCCAGGCGCATGGGCCTTTTTGGCCCAACCTTTGGGTGCCTCGTTCCCTTATGTGTTTTACGATTACATTTTTTAAATTATATATTAAATGTTTTACGTTCATAAATCTCAATTAATTCAAATCGGGAGAAGTTTCTTATCACCACTCTAAAAGATGTAACGACAATAAGAGATGCATGTTTAAAATGTGAACGCTATATTTTATGCGTACATTTAAATGAGTCTATTGATTAATAAGGTTATTCTCTAAATTCTTTAAATACAAAACAAGAATATAAGAATAGAGTATGAAATTATGTAATACATCCTCTAGATGAATACCTTCACTTATATCAAAATAATTAAAGACATTGATCTAACCTAAAACCTAAACTTTTAAGACAAAAATTTCCAAAAATTGTTTATGGTTTTACTTTTCTCAAAAAATTGACTAGGAAGATCTCCATTTAATAAATAAAAACTACTATAACTACTTTTTAAAACTAAAAATATAAAGTTACAAAAGATGTCTTAACATTATGGATCAGGACTTATAAATATTTCAACAGAACCTATATTTTATTTCATGTTTTAAGCCACACTAAATTCTTACTTACATACGCAAATTTTGCCTTTGAAATTAATGTTTTTTTTTATTAAAAACGATTCATATAATTCTTTTTATTGTTCTTTTTTTTCACCGTCACTTATTCAATATTTGACCTTAAATTAATTTTTATATACGGAAAAATTATTTTATGGTGAGTTATTAGTTTTAAGAGTTATAATATTTTGCTTTAAAATTTGATTATAATCTAGACCTAACTTATTAGTGTGAAATTTTTCACAAAAGAAAATAATAGATATTCTTCATGTTAATTGTTTTAGTAAAAAATATTCAAACTCTAAGAACAATATTATTCTTTTTTCACAAAAATAAATTAAGAGATCTTCTTGTTGATATTCTTATGTGAATTTTTCTATTAAATTATTATATTACATTTAAAAATACTAATTATCCAACTACATGTCTAACTTTTTTTCAATCAATTTGAATATATATATATATATATATATATATTTGACTAATTTTAATTTTCTCTAAATTTTTGTTTAAAGTCTATAAAAAGATAAATTATTTTAATATCATTAGTTCAGAATTAAATGTGATTTATTAGAACCGTGGTAATCAAAGTTTGGTTTGACCTATAAAAAAGGAATTTATGTTACATTGTAGTTACTCAATACATATTTAGAAGAACAATCATTCGGATAACAAGAAGCAGTTGAGGGGCTACACCAGTTCTTCTTGAGGGGCTACACCAGTTTGTTCTATCCGGTGAGGGAGGGGAAAAAGGCCAACAACGAGGAAGTTCACGTCTTTAATGTGCTCAGAGAGCTCATGGATGAGAGGAGTATTGTGTTTCTCTCATATTAAATTTATAACAAGATATTGGCATAATGTTTACACATTTATAAATATAAAGATTAAGTTAAGTGACATAACAAAATAAATTTAGTTATGGTTTTGAAGTGTAAAAATGTAAATGAATGACATTATATTATATTAAAATGGTATGTGTATATAATAATGTTTAATTACAAGTCATCAGGTCCTATAAGCATCGTTTCATATAAATGAATGAGTAACAAACCTTAAAATTTTGTTGGTTAAAATGTTGTATTTATAATAAATAATTGTAAGTTTTGTGGATGGATAAATCTTCTTATTCTTATTTTTTTTGATTTAAGATTTTAAATTTTGTGAATGGATTAACTCGCATATTAACAAACTAAATTTAGTTATGATGTTGTGGAGAGAAAAAATATATATAACATTATGTTATATAAAATGTTATTTATATATAATAATGTTAAACTACACGTCACCCGGTACTAGAAGCATAATGCACGACTCGTTATATATAAATAAATGAGTGAGATGGTTAATACGCGGGTTGATCTGTCCACAAAATTTAAATAGTTAAATTAAATAATAAGATTAAGATGTTTTATTGGTCAACGAAATTTATAACTACTAATTATAAATACAAAATTTAACAAATTAAGATTATAGAGTTAAATCTTAAATTTAAGTTTCAATATTGTGGATGAACTTTCAATATTATATTTACATAAGTTTTAATTTTTTTATAGATTTTTTAAGTTTTTCTTTTTTTGAATATATAGAATGGAAGGAGAGCTCATGGATGAGAGGAGTATTGAGTTTCTTTCTCCTCCTAAATTTCAAGCAAGAAAATGACGAAATGTACCTTTACATCGTTTCTAAATATACAAGATTAAGTTGATCATAACATAAATTTAGTTATAATGTTGTGGTGAGAGAATATAAATTAATTAAGTTATGTTATATTAAAATGATATTTATATAATAATGGAGTTTTAGAATGACAATGCTTATCTAAATAAAGGTGTGAGATTGTTAATACATATGTTGATCCGTCCACGAGATTTGAATGGTTAAATTAAAAAAATAATATTATGAGGGTTTAATCGTCCATAAAACTTACACATATATAATGATACTTTAAAATAGTGTTTAAATTATCGGATCGAGAGTTGTGTGCTTAATTTCGATATATATGTGAGAGTAAATAGATACTTGAGTTGGATTGTGGGTTGATCAATTCATAAACTTAAAACGATTAAAAAGAAAATTAAAAAGGTTATAGGTATGTTTCGAATTTATAACCTAACAAAACAAGGAAAATTCTTTAACTAATTAGGCTAATAAGACTTTATATTTTAAATTCAACACCAAATTTGATTAACATAAATATTTTAAAATATATGTTTAAATTTTAACTAACTAACTATAATAATATATATAATAATAATATTTAATTTCAAAATATCCGATTGCCGGGTCGAGAGTTGTGGTTAATTGGAATATATATGTGAGAGTAATTGAATACTTCGGTTGACATGTGGGTTGACCCCGCCCATAAAATAAAATTAAAAATGTTATAGGTATGTTTCGAACTTGAAATCTAACAAAAACAAAAATACAACTTTTGACCAACTAAGCTAATAAGACTTTAAATTTTAAATTTAACATCAAATTTGATGAATGCTGGACATTATTAACAATATAAGTTCAATTTTTTAACTAACTAATATATATATATATATATATATATATATATATATATATAATTCTAAATTTCAATGTGTCCGGATTAAATGGTCGAGAACTGTGGTTAATTTGGATATATATATATTTGAGATTAAATGGATACTTGTGTCGAATTATGAACATTTAAAAATAAAATTAAAATGTTATACATGTGTTTTGAATTACAATATAACAAAACAAACAAGTACAACTCTTTAACAAACTAAGCAATTTATATTTTAAATTCAACACCAAATTTAATTAACGCAAGACATTCTTAACCATATAAAAACTTTTTAATTATTATATATATAATATATATATATATATATATATAAAGTGAATAAAATTTAGAATAAGATTATTTTATTTTTTATTTTTTATTTTAATATATTATATTAAAAAATTTAAACATTAAATATATATTATTATACTTATCTTTATTAATTTATTTTGTTTATATTCTATAATTGTGTTCATATAATTTTTAATAATTCTATTTATTTTTTATAATGTATTTTCAATGTTATACAATACAATATAATATAATATAATATAATATAATATAATATAATATAATATAATATAATATAATATAATATAATATAATATAATATAATATAATATAATATAATATAATATAATGACCCTTAATATAAAAAAGGAGATTTAAGCGCTTAACACATTTCTATACATTTTATATATTTTATATGAGTTTCTCTCCTCTATTATAATTACGTATCCATAACTATTAATTTATCTCTTATAACATAATTATTAATTTATGTTTTTTTATTTAATATTTTCGTATAAAAATATTATTATTTTTATATAAATCATTTTTATTTTCACACAAATTATATCAAATCTATATTATATTATTAATCATTTTATATTTATATATTAAATATTTATTAATTTTATGTATAAATAATAATAATAAGTCTCAAATTCTCTCCTCTAATAATTTCTAATTTATTTCACTATCCATCTTTATTAATTTCTCTTTCCTAATTAATATTTTTATTATTTTATCTCTCATATATATATATTTTTTTCATTAAATTTATATAAACTTATTAATATTGTTTATATTTATATATTTAATATTTAATATTTAATATTTAATATTTAATATATTTTTATTTTTATATATAATTATTTATCTTCATTAATTTTATATAAATAATTTTTATTTTCACACAATATAAATATATATTATATTATTAATAATTTTAAATTTATATAATAAATATTTATTAATTTATGTATAAATATTTATAATATACATAATAATTCTCAAAATATATTTTCTAATAATTACTAATTTATTTCCCCTTTCATAATTATTAATTTCCCTTTACTAATTAATATTTTTATTATTTTATCTTTATATATATATTTTTTTCTTCAATAATTTTATATAAATCCATTAATATTTTTTTATATATATTATTTAATATTTTTTTATTTTGATATATAAATATTTATAATATACATATTAATACTATTATTATATTTTATAATGTTTAATATTATTTATTAAACTAACAATAAAATTACAAATTTTTCTTTATTAAATAGTTTTATATATTTATTTTTTATCTCTTTTATATATATATATATATATATATATATATATATATATTATATAATATATATATATATATATATATATATGATATTTCTTAATTAATTTTTATTTTTATTTTCTCTCTAATTGGGAAAATTTAAATAGCGCTTATGACCTTCTTTTTTTCTGACAAAAATGTCCCTCTTGTGTCACGCATCCTCCAGTTGCACCCGAGTGTATTGTGAAAAGTCCACAATGCCCTTGTTATATAATTAGAAAATTTATAGATCTTCCCATTTTTTTTCATTTCTTTCTTCCTTGTTCTCTCTCTTCACTTCCCCTTCTCCCCTTCTCCTCCTTCTCTCTAAAAATGCGACAATCCCCGACGAAGACGTCGGAATCCCAACTAAACAACCATGTTCGCTGCTACTGGTATGCTTTCTCCTTCCTTTATTTCTTTCTTTAAACACATTGCTTATTAGGGTTTAGGGATTAAAGATTGATTAGATAAATACCACTGTTGCAGCGGAATTTAGGTGCGTCACGCTGGTGCATCACGCAGGTGCATCACGCAGATGCGTGACGTAGGTGCCTCTTAAATCGTTCAGTAGAAGGAGAATAATTGAATTACTACTAGTAGTACTGTTTCATTAGTCTATTTCATCATAATACACCCATTTAGAAAAGAAAAAAGGAATATACTTTTGTTTGTTTGTTTCAGCCTTGTAAGGGGATATTACTTTTTGGACCTCCTGAAACTGGGAAAACCCTTATTTCTAAGACACTTGCAACTGAAGCAGGCACAAGTTTTATCAACATAACTGCCTCAACTTTATTATCAGAGGTAACTAACTATTGAATTTAATTTTTATTTTGTTTCAATGGATTTCCCATAATAGGAAGAAAACAACTACTGAACACTTGTGTTTAAGAATGATGTTTGCAATGGTTTGATGAAAGTGTCAAGATACTCAAAATTCTCTTAGCTAAAATAGTCCATGGCGGTAGCAGGAAAACAACATGGCTAAAATTCTCTTGGCATGTGTTTACGAATGATGAGGCATCCAACATGAACGAGCTTCGAAATGGAATGAAAAGTACGGTCAAGGCGAAAGCAGGAATACATCATCTTTTGGCTTTGCTAATCAATCTGAATTACTAGTTTCTTCCTGATAGATAGCAAAATATAACACTCTTTTTTATTTATTAGTCTTTTTTTAGTTGAATTAATTTTCTTTTACAAGTAAAGATTGTTAAATTTTTTAACTATGGGTTAATATATAACTCAAAAACATTTTATTAATAATAATCAGCATTTGAAGAAACAAGAACATTGCTTGAATTAATTTGGCATACTAATCTCCAATAAAACTCCAATCACTCTTTCTATAATTCATCTACAAGCCAAAGTCAAAATTACATGGATAAAATAAAAAGCCTTTTAGGGCTCAAACATACATTCTTACATACATAATACATAACAACAATGTCTAGGGAAGGTTTTCAGGAACTTCCCAATTATCATCATCTCTTGTATCTTTTTGGGCTTTCGGGTTGGTACCGTTGCTGCCTTCTTGTCTTTCATGTGCTGCTGGACCCCTAAACATCGTTCGTCTGCACAATTATTAAGTAAGAAACAACATTCATTTAAATGACTATTTGCATTTCAATCATTAAAATATACTCCAATAGATAGATGTGTGCACCAACATCAATCCGATATGAAAAAGAGATAAGGGTTTCAAAAGGGGCAAATCACAAAATGAAATCCATTAGAAGTAATAGTGTTCTAAACAACTCTAATAAAGACTTTTTATTTCTAAATAGAATTCTACATACAAACCCATTTTAGAGCTCATTACACACTCAAGTCCATACTATAATAAAGTGATTTTTTTATTACATTTCAAGGACTAACAATTGTTAGTGTCAATTGATAAACCAATGTTTAAGCAAAATGGGGGCATTTCTATTGCAATTGCAAACAAGAAAAACAAAGAAGATTTGGATCTTAATGAGGAACCAACTAACTATGTATGCATATTTTCCCATCCAATTTAGAGTAATTAATTAATCATATGAAAAAAAGGAAGATTATAGAAGTTGAGAATGACTAAGTTAAGGATTTCTATCTCTAGTTTGGTTATCTCCAATCCCAGGCTATGAATTCTAAAAGAAGCTATCATATATAGTGTAGTTTCAGTTAGTTAGTTAGTTAGGATGAAAGAGAAAAGAGGCGAACAAAAACCACCAACCACCTTCGACGATTGCGCTTGGCGGCGGCACGGGTCAGGTCCTGCGTTTAACTTCATCCTGCTTATTCTCAAAGAACCTTCTGTGTTTGCATTCCTGGATGATGTCGGCCCTCATGACCTCCCTCCTGAATCGATTCAACAGTTTTCCTTTGGCTCGTTATCTTCCACAATCACCTGAACGCTGTTGGCCGACCGGAAAAACAAAGTGTTGGCGTAAGCCAGGGACGAGCATACCACCGACGACAACAGATCATCAGAGGATAAGCGGTGGTTCGCGACAATTGGAAGAAGGTCGTCGCGTCTGTCCTTGGAGGAGATAGTTTCCTTGACGCACCCACGTGACGCAACCGCGTGACGCAACTAACTTAAGAGCCCATCAACAGTCATATACAAATCAACCAACCAACCAACCAACCTGCATTCAACGAATCAGGGCGAATCAATAACATTCTATAAACGAAAAAAACACAAACAATCATATGTAAACGAAATCAACACAAAATATAAACGAATATAGTGGAAATTTTATCTTTGGTCGTCGTCGTTCGCCGTTGGAGCCGCAGTTCGCCGTTGGAGCCGCAGTTCGCCGTTGGAAGTTCTTTGCCGCTCTACGCCATTGAATATAGTGGAATGTTGCCTCTTCGATTTGTTCTTCGCCGATGAAAAGAAGAGAAAGTCTTCTCCGCCATTAGGGTTCACAACGAAGAAGACTGAGATGAGAGAGAAAATGAATCAAAAATGAAAAAAAATTATGATTTTATAAGGTTTCGGTTGCGTCACGCAAGGGTATAATTGTCATTAAAAAAAGAGGGTCACTAACGCTATTTAATTTATGCCCTCACACTTTCCGTATTTAGGGTTATTAATTATTAGGATCATTTCCTCAAATTTCCCCTCTAATTTAATTTTTTCTTCCTTGTCTCCTTTCTCTATCTAATTAATTTATTTTATTATTTTCTCTCATTTTTATTTATTTATTTCTTTATATATATATATATATTAACTATTTAATATAATTTAATAAACTCACAATAAATTTCAAAATTTCGAAAAAATTTAATTTATTAATTTTTTATTTATATAATATATATATATATATATATATATTCTTTCTCTTCTAATTAATTAAATTAATATTTTTAATCATATATATATATATATATATATATATATATATATATATATATATATCCTATATCTATAATATACCTTTCTTAATTAATTTTCATTTTTATTTTATATATATATATATATATATAATTTTGTATCTCTAATAAATAATTTATCTTTTTATTTTCTATTTCCTCATTTATTTATTTATATATATATATATATATATATATATATATATATATATATATATATATATATATATATATATATATATATATATATATATATATATATATTAACTCTTATTTTTATTTTTTTTAATATATTTTTTCATAATAATTATTTATTAATATTAATATTATTTAAATTTATAATTTTATTAATTATTTTATAATCTATATATGAATAAATAATTAAATATATACGTAATAATTATATTAATTATTTAATAATCTATATAATAATATATCAATAAATAAATATATATATATATTATAATAATTTTATTTATATTAATTAATTTTATTTTTTATAAATAAATATTTTAAATAATAATATTAAACATTTCTCTCACCTAAAATATATATATATATTAATTTTCCTACCTAATTAAATTTGTTTAATTATTTTCTTAAATCTTAATATATAATATAATATATTATAACGTTTAATATGATTTATTAAACTCGTAATATAATTACAAATTCCTCTTTCCTAATTTTTTTTTATCTTAGAGTATATAATATATATATATATATATATATATTATTTCTTCTAAATAATTACTTTTATTTTTTCTCTCATCATTATATATATATATATATATATATATATATCACTAAAAAAATGCTTTATTAGCAACACAAATTTACCAACAGTCAGTGATATTCGACGGGTTTTGCGACGATATTTATCACACAAACTACCATCTGTCACAAATCTTAATAAATCAAGGAAACACAGTCACAAATAATAGATGCATGATTAGACATCGCAAAATTACAATAGTACATGTTCGAGATAAAATCCATAGAATGTTTAGCATCAAAAATTTGATAATTTGACAAAAAAACCGTAGAAAATAAATTGAAAATCTATAGCAATTTTTTGAGGTAACTTTTTCATCACAAATGACGTCCCAAATGTCCGTATAAACATTTAGATGTCGCAAATTCTATAGAAAAATGTTAAAATTTAATTATTTTTTAATTAGACGCTAGAAATGATGATTACTTTTGAGAAATTGGCATGCAATCACCAAATCTCCTACACATTTCTTCGGCGTCTCTCTAACATAGGTTTGATTACATTTAAAATGAACATTAAGATTCGTTTCCTAATTTCTCACTTTAATTTTTGTTTGTGATGTGAATTGAATTTTCTTATAGATGGAAGGTTTGTTTATCTCTGTTTGAAAAGAAACAAATTTAAAAGATTTAGAGATTTCGCTCTACATTTTGTGGTACTTTTAATTTTGTGGTACTTTTAAGAGCATCTCCGAGCATTGTGGTGGTTAGGTCTAAGAATTGGTCAATACTTCAAGCTCGATGAGAAAGTACTTATGCTTCTAATTTCAGGTCAGCGGAACATTCTCATCACCAGCGTCTATCAACAACATCTCACATCTCAACAACATCATTAGTTATAAGTTCTCTCAATAAGTATTGTTGTTTGGGTTTGTGAGTGTTGAATTTCATTTCTAAAATTTATTTTCGTACCTGTATGATGTGAATTGTGGACTACAACATAAGGCCATTGAGTAGAATTGTACACCGCAGATGATTGCACGTCAAGCCATGTATGTGAGAAGTAAGAACATGTATGTGAAGTAGTGGTTACTTAAAGCTATAAGATCGACGTTGTGCTTCCGCAGCCACTGTTCTCCAAATAGGTAACATCATAATTCTTAATAAGATTGAGTACTTCAAGTGATAAAAGGTTTTACTTAAAAAATCATTAGGTTTCATGTTTTATTCTCACTAAGGATATAGAGTGTCGTGATTGGGTTTATGATAGTGGCCCCAGAATAAATTCTGGTCATGAAAAAACAAATTTGTTTTAAGTAATGATATATTGAATCTTGCTTTTGAAATTTGTTATGAATGATAAATTATGTTCTTATTGCCAAATTTGTATGAATGAATACAAGGTTCTGTTTTCTGAACTATTCTTATTATAAGACATATTGTTTAAGTTCATTTGAAATGTAATGAGCCTTGTGGAATGGGTACACTATTTAAATCATCTTCATATGAAATCCTTGAACTATAATATAGGTTGTACTGCATCAATTATGAAAGGAATTTGGCAATTGGAATTTGTTTTGAGAATGTTAGTTTTGGTTAATTTGATCTTAGAATGCTTAATTGAGGAATATTTGGGACGCATCCATTTGGTTAGGGAGAATTTAGTATAGGCATAACACTATCTAGGAAATGAATTAGACCTAGCCTAATTTTGGATTAATTAGAAACTTTGATGAATGCAGATTTCTTTGAACTTATTTCTTTCACAATATTTTTCTATCCATATAAATACTTATTGAGACAGGTCAAAATAAAGCAAGGTTTAAAGATTTCATTGAATATTTTTTTCAAAAGAAATGTACATATTCAAGTAAGTATTACAAGAACATTACATCAATATATGCATAAAATTATTCAAAATTAATTCCCATTCCAAAAATATAAATTTAGTTATTCTCCCATGTCAATGTAGATACAACATACAAGGTAGCCAATTTTCGAAATTGTTTCAAACAAACAAATTTTGTTGTTCAATAGTGTTTATTTCTTTTCCTATTTATGCCATATTTTAAAATTTTCATTTGATATTTAAAATTTATAAAATACGTTTTTAGATTTAATAACTTTGTATTTAAGGTTTAATTTAATAGTGTGTAATAACGGGATTGATTATATATATTATTTTGTTCTAAGCTTATGTTAAATATATTTAATTTTATATTTAATTAAATGTATTTATTTTAAATAATATTAAAAATAATTAATTATAATTATAAAACAATTAAAAAATAAATTTTGTGACAGATAATCCAATAAATTAATTCGTGGGGAAATTTTCGTCGAAAATCCATCACAAAAGTTTATATTGAAAAAGCGGTCGAAAAAAATAAACTGGAAAATCCGTCTAAACAATTTCCGTCGAAAAAGTTAAACTGGAAAATCTGTCGCAAAATGTTTCTGACACACATTTCTCTGTCGGAGCATTATTTATTGAAAATACCGTCACAAATCTTTTATTCGTCAAAAAATCCATCAATAAATAACATCGCAAAAAGCCCTCATTCTTGTAGTGTATAATCTCTCATATCTATTTTATTCTAAGTAATTTTTTCTCTCATATATATCTAATAATTATTTTTTTTATTTTCTCTCTCTTCCTATGTATATATATAAAAGTGGTTTATCGATTAAAGTGTTTACATTTCATTTCATGTACGAGACCATGAGTTTGAATCTCTCATAATGCGAATTTGACAATGGTGGTGGTATATATATGAGATTAAAATATGTTGGTGTAAAACTAAAATGACAACAGGTCATTATGGTGGTATATAAGACTAAAATTATGACAATGGTGAAAGAGAATATATGATGATATAAGAAAAAAATTGAAGGATTAAATTATGTTGGTATAAGACTAAAATGACAATAATCATTATGGTGGTATATAAGACTAAAATGAGTATGAAAATGGTGAAGGAGACTATATGGTAAGATTAGACTTAAATAATTGAAGGATTAAAGATATGTTGGTATAAGACTAAAATAATAATAGTTATTAGTGGTGGTATATATGTGGGGATGAAAAAATTAAAAGAAGAGATATGGTGATATAAGATTAAAATAATAATAGTGGTTATAAATTAGAATTTGATTTATCCAACTTATTTTTTCTTTAAATAGTACTATTTTTCTAGTTTGATTTGTTTTAAGAGAATTTATCTTAATTTATTTGTTCAAGAAACTATTTATTTGTGGACAATATTTTTTTTATATCACAATTTCTATTATTTGGTAATTTTTGTTGAATGTTATCAATATTGATAATCACTCTATTTCTGACTATATACATGCATTATCTCACTTTATAAAAAAGAAATATAGAAAAATTAATGCAATCAAGTCAACATGAAGAGCTGAAAATAATTAATATATATATATATGATGGAAACATATTTTATATTATATAACATATATCTTACTTTTAAGTTATACTACTATTGAGTTATAGTGATATATTTTTTATTGAATAAAATATAGAAATACTCACTTAGTCTATGATTATAAATATAGAGTTTGCATCATATTGTTAATCTTCTTTTTTCAAGGTACTATTATGAAAGATTTATTTTATAATTTAGTGAAGAAATTTTATTAATCCAAATTTTCCATGATGTACATCAAATTTGTTGGACTAGGTCCGTCTTAGAAAAAAAAGATTTTAGAAAACTAGTTATAGATAGTTGTTTACATGCTCGACTATAATATCAAGCCCTATCAATGACATGTAAAATATATTATAAAGTATTATTATATCATCCATACCATATGAGTTTATCTTCTCTCTTATCTTCGATCAAGTTAATTCGTTCATTCTGTGATGAAAAATTCTTTAACGAAAACTAGCCTTCTCTAAAATGGTTCTAATTTTCTAATTAGAATTAGAAAGATATAAAAAATATATATTTAATAAAATATTTTAGAGTCTAATAACAATCCTCTTTTTTTTCAAACATATTCAAAAAATAAATTAAGTTTTAAGCCAACATAATTTATTTATATTTATTCATGTTCTTAAGTGAAATCGGGTATTTACTATTGAAGAACTATGTTAGTATTTTTTTTTATAAAATGAATTCTAATTTCGTTTTTTTATGAAGTTTGTAAAATAAAGAGGTAATGTTATTCTCCTTCGATTATGAATGAATTTGTTGTTATTATTGTATAACATTGATTGACAAAATAAATATATTTTTTTTAAACAATCAACACAACTATATAAAATTCAAAGGATTCACATAACACTTTGATACAAGAAATTGAGAAATTTCCGGAGACTGGAAAGAAATAAGGAAGTGGCTGTGAAGAAAATGAAGGGCACAAAGTTTAATTCAAAGATTTTCAAATGCGGATTCGGCTCAACAGTTTACAACATCTAACGGGAGAGAAACGCAAGGGCATTCTCAAGGAATCAAAGAAGTCTGAAACAGACATGGGATAATATTGTAGCGCGAACATCCAGACGTAGAGAAGAGCCCCGAAAAACGAACAGAATTGGAACCTCTACAGAACTGGAAGGTATCATATTAGGAAATCACAAAAGACGCTTTTTTTAGCGAGATAAACGTAATTTAAATTTATTTGTAATTCCGATGAATGTTTGTAATTCATTTGTTTTTACACCGTAACAAACTTCATTTTCCTAGACTTGTCTAAGAAAATACAAAAACTCATTTACTTTTTTCACGTTTTTGGAAAATTTTATTGAAATAACGTTAAATTATTTTTTTTAAAAAAAAGAAAAATTGAGACAGAAAAATAAAATAAAAAATATAACTAAGAATTAAAGTCAATATGTCATTTTTAAGAATGAAGATCCATTATACATAATGCATAGTAATAACCAAAGTATATATATTATTTTCCATTTTGAAATAACTTTTTCAATTGAATTTTGATAGGTTTGAACAATTAATAAATCTACAAATGTCTATAAATTAAATTAGAGTTGGGAGATTGAATTTAATATAAGAAAATCAATAATATAAATTTTATCTACTAACCATATGCATCAAAATAAAGATTAATTATTTTTGTTGGTGTGAGATTTAATTTAACTTTTGTTTTGTTAGTAATACATTTTTACATGGGTATACTAATTTTTATAATTAGAAATACAAACGTATAAAATATTTTTTATTTTAATAGATTTATATAATGTAAAAAATTGATATAACCTTTAATTATTTATATGTATAATAATAATAATGTAATTTTAATTTTTTATCTTTCTTCTTCATTCAATTTTTTTAAAATTTTTTATCTCAAGTTTAAATAACTTAAATAAAAATTAAAAAAATTAAATTATAGTTATAAACTCATAATATTATTTATTTAATTATATATATATTAAATTTAAATGTTATTATCTAGTAAAATAATATTTAATATAAAACTAATTCAAAGAATTTATATAATGTAAAATAAAATAAAATAAAATATGACATAAGATAATATAACTTTATTTGATTATATCTAAATTAAGATTAAATATTTTCAAACATTTATCATATAATAATAATAATGTAATTTTAAATTGATGTACCAAATTTGTATTTTTCTATTTCTATCCAAATTTCTTAAATTTTATTTTAAATTTAATTTATGTTTTTATTCAATTTTTGTTTTCTATCTTATAATTTAGGTATACTTTTTGATTGATTATGTATATAAATATATGAAATATATTTTTTCTCTTATTATTTTTCTTAAGTTTGGAATTGAATGATAAATAAGTAGATAATGAATCTAAAATAAATATTATATCTTTAAAAGTTAATTAGAAAATTAAATTAATTTTGAAATTTTTATAATTCTTTATTTTATTTTTCTAAAAATGATTTGGATTAACCTTTTAAAAGATTTTTTTTTGTTAAAACAGTTTGATAGTGTAGTTTGTACTTGTAAGCAAAACTTATTAGTTATTTTCTATTGCTTTATTTTTTTTCTATATTTTTATATAAAAAGTGGCTAAATATTATAATTGTAAAAATCATTACTCTGATATTTTTTATATTATGATCTTTAATTTAAGATATTTTAAAATATATTTTTATTTTTTTATAATGAAAATCATGTAAATATTTACATATTTTATGTTCTACTACGAATTATCCTAAGAACAAGAAGTAATTGTGAAGTTAAATTGTCCAAACTAAAATATGAGTAATATAATATAATTGGGTTATTTAAATTTTACATTAAATATTTTTTTATTGTTCTAAAATTTGTTTGATAAATACATTTATTTATTGTTATATGTCAATTTATAATATTTTTAGGTCAATAATAAAGTTTTTATATCATGATAATGATTGTCCTCTACTTCTTTATTAATTTTTATTTGATCTATAATCAAGTTTTTTTAATACATTGTTTAAGATTTCTGATTATTTATTCAGTTAATTTTTTTTTGTTAAAAATTATTTTATACCTATAATCTGCCATATCTATGTATTACACGAGTCTTCTCTTAAAAAGTTTTAAATAAAATCCATATATCTTTTATATTTTTTCAAACTTAATATTATAAAGATTATAAGAAATATTCAAAATATAATTTGTTAGTGATTTTGAATGATTAATTTATGAGAAATTTGATGAAATGACCCTCATAATAGGTCAAATTTCAAAATAGGTCCACGCTTGATAAACCTCGTAAAAAGAGTATTTTCACCCTATGAATGTGTAGTAAAATGACACTTTTCTAGTAACTTCTAATTAATTAGCCAGAAGAATGCAATTTGTTTGCTTCTAGCAGTTGACAGAGAACCTAGCTAAAGCTTATTATTGCAAATATCTATAAATCATGAAGGCTTGCTTACCTTGGCAGACTTGAAGAGTTCATCAAGGACTTCAGAGAATGTAGGATGGGCATGAACTACAAGTTTGATGTTCTGAAAGATTTTGCATTGTCCTAACTCAGAATAGCCACAAAAAAAAGAAGGGTGGACAAAAATAATACTCATAAGTTTGGGATAACTATTGAGAAACATAAGGTGGATTTTGAAATATATTTTTTTTTAAATTTAATGCAAAGATGTATAAGCCAAGAAAAAAGAAGAAGCATGATTTGACTTTGCATGTGTCTTTATCGCCTTACAGCTACCGATAATTCCATGTTCAGATACTTGAGACATTTCCCTGTCAACATTTGCTATATGCAATTTTACAATACCTAAAGTGAGACTAAGAAACGTACTTGTATCAGTGTTCCCAAGGCTATAGCATTAGATGCCTCATGAATGAGATCTGCAACGTGGAGGCCAAAGATATGAACACCAAGTATTTGTCCATTATCAGAGGCCAAAGATACGAACACCAAGTATTTCTCCATTATCAGGTGGGTAGGAGGTAGTTACTCGAGATCCCTTGTGCACTTGCTGCATGAGCAAGCATCATTTTACCATTTTCATCACCAATACAATACAAATGAGGCACCTGAAAGTTTGAACCACTGCCGCCGGTGAAACATATACATATAAAAAGATATCTATATTGGATCTCTATTACTATCAAATCACAAGATTTATTCTCTTAACATTTAATGAACAACAAAAAAATGTCACCAGTATAATAAGCATACCAAGATTGTTCCAGCACCAGTTAATATATTAACACCAAGTCCTATTTTGTAGCAAGGTTATATATATATATATATATATATATATATATATATATATATATATATATATATATATATATATATATATATATATATATATATATATATATATACTCACTTAATTTCTCATTTTTAACTCATGTTTTTTTATATCAATGTAGAATTAATAATTTTTATAAATACAATTTTCATTATATTATATTGTATTAAAATAATAAATATTTATTATATATTTTAAAATTATAAAGATATATACTTAAATAATTAATAATATAAAAATTTATATTTAATTTTATCATACAAAAATTAATAAATTTAAAAAATAAATAAATTTAATTATATTAACTTCTATAATATATACATAATCATCCATATCATTATGTCATTTTTTTCTAATTTATTTATCTTAATTATTTTTTCTCTCTATTATAATATATATTTCTCTTCCTAATATATATAAATGTATATATATTTTCTCTTAATATATCTTTTTTAATTAAGAGGAATGACTTGGCATAACACTAGTTGGTTGGAAAAAAGATAAAATAAGAGGAAAGAGAGAAGAGTGAGAAATTATTTAATTTTTTCACCAATCATATTGTCGTCATATATATATATATGATGAGTGATAGGGGAAGGAATTTGAGGGAGTGAATTTAGGAGGGAATGATGTGTCAAATGATAAAAGGTGAGGCGAGAGAAAATGATAAAAAGTGAGGAGAGAGAAGAGAGAGAAATTTTGTTATCTTTTTGGATAATCAAATTGGGCCACATCATTCCCTCTCTCAAATTTTCTCTCCCAATCATTTTTCTATATATATATATATTTCTCTATGTTAATTTTATATTTTTAATTAATTTTTTTCTTATATAATGTAAGAATTAATAATTTTTTAATGTAATTTTCATTATTTTGTATTTAAATAATAAATATTTATTATATATTTTAAAAATATAAATACTTATATTTAAACAATTAATAATATAAAATTTATATTTAATCATAACCATACAAAAATTAATAAATTATAAGAATAAAAAATGAAATTAATTATATTAATTTCTAATCTATATATATAATAACTCATAATTTAAAATGTTTAAAATGGAACTATTTCCACAATTATTATTATTATTATTATTTTTATTATTATTATTATTATTTAATTATATTTCCTAATTTATTTATATTAATTATATTTTTTCTTTCGGAAATATATATATATTAAAAATCATCTACACCATTGTGTAATTTCTTTTTCCTAATTTATTTATTTTAATTAATTATTTTTTCTTATAATATATATATATATATATTTCTCTTTAAATTTCTTTTTTTTAATTAACTTTTTTTTTCTTATTAATGTAAGAATATATAATTTTTATAAGTATTATTTTAATTATATCGTATTAAAATAATAAATATTTATTATATATTTTAAAAATCTAAATACATTTATTTAAATAATTAATAATATAAAAATTATATTTAACCTTAATCATACAAAATAATAGATTTTAAAAATAAAAAATAAATTTAATTATATTAACTTCTAATTTATATATATAATAACTCTTAATTTAAAATCCACAATCATCCAAAACATTATGTAATTTATTTTTTCTAATTTATTTATCCTAATTATTTTTTTCTCTTTCCTAATATATATATTTTTCTCTCCTTATATATATATATATATATATATATATATATTTCCTCTTAATTTAAAATTCACAATCATCCAAAATATTATGTAATTTATTTTTTCTAATTTATTTATCATAATTATTTTTTCTCTTTTCTAATATATATTTTTCTCTCCTTATATTTATATATATATATATATATATATATATATATATATATATATATATATATATATATATATATATATATATATATATATATATATTCTCTTAATATATCTTTTTTAATTAATTTTTTTTTCTAATGTAAGAATTAATAATTTTTATAAATACAATTTTTATTATATTGTATTCAAATAATATATATTTAAAAACTAATAAATAAATATATTTTAATAATTTATAATATAAAAAGTTATATTTAACTTTAGCCATACAAAATTAATAAATTTTAAGAATAAAAAATTATTTTAATTATATTAACTTCTAATTTATATATATAATAACTCTTAATTTAAAATAGTGAAAGTGTATAGCAAACTTTCTCTACAATCATCTAGATTTTTATCATTATCTAATTTATATTTTTAATTTATTTCTTTTAATTATTATTTCTCTCTTTTCAATATTTATATTTTTTTTCTCTTATAATTTATATTTTTCTCTCCTTTTATATATATATATAGAGGAGTGATAGAGTGAGGGAATTTGGTGAGGGAATTTGGTGAGGGAATGACGTGTCATCATGATTGGAAAATGTAAAAGTTTGAGAAAAGAGAGAAATTATTTTATTTTTTCATCGAATAAGATTATGCCACGTCATTCCCTCACCAAATTCCCTCACCTAATCATTTCTCATATATATATATATATATATATATATATATATATATATATATATATATATATATATATATATATATATATATATATATATATATATATAATATATATATATATATATATATATATATATATATATATATATATTTCTCTTAATTTATTCTATTTAATTAATTTTTTTTCTAATAACAATGTAAGAATTAATATTTTTATAAATACAATTTTCTTAATTTTTATATATTAAAATAATAAATATTTATTTTATTTTTAAATAATATAAATATATATTTAAATAATTAACAATATAAAAGTTATATTTAACTTTAACCATACAAAAATTAATAAATTTTAAGAATAAAAAATTATTTAAATTAATTAATTATTAATTTATTGATTAACATTAACATGCGAAAAATTAATAAATTTTATAAATACAATTTTAATTATATTATATTAAAATATTAAAGATTTATTATATATTTTAAAATATAAGTACATATATTTAAAATATATAATAATATAAAAAATAATATTCAATCTTAAACATACAAAAATTAATAAATATTAAGAATAAAAAATAGTTTTAATTATATTAACTTTTAATCTATATATATAATAACTCCCACAATCATTAACATCATTATATAATTTCTATTTCCTAATTTATTTATCATAATTATTTTTTTTCTCTTCTAATTTATATTTTTCTCTCCTTTTATATATATATATTTCTCTTAATTTATTCTTTTTAATTAATTTTTTTCTAATACCAATGTAAGAATTAATATTTTTTATAAATACAATTTTCTTCATTTTTATATATTAAAATAATAAAATTTTATTTATATTTAAATAATATAAATATATATATTTAAATAATTAATAATATAAAAGTTATATTTAACTTTAACCATACAAAAATTAATAAATTTTAAGAATAAAAAATTATTTTAATTAATTAATTATTAATTTATTGATTAAATAAGAATATGTTATTTTATTTTTAAAAAACATATTTAACTTAACTAATTGTAATAGCTTAAAGGTTAAGACATCAATTACTAATTTTAAATATCCTAAATTGAAATACATTATAGGTAGGAATATTGGGTTAACTAATTTTTTTAAAAAATTATGTTAAAATCAATTTTTATTTATTTATGTCATATTTATCTTTATATTTTATAGTTATAATAGTGACGATGACAAAATAATAATTTAAAAATGATAGGGTGTAATCTAATATATAAATTTTGTAAAATATACTTTTTATACAATTTTATAATTTTGTTCAACATTTACCTAAAAAAAGTAATATCTATTTTATAATAATTAATTTTATATTATAATACAAATAAAATCATTTCCCTCTAACTTTAATAAATTTAAAAAAATATAAATGAATACAAAATGTCACTTTCCATTAATAATATTCTTTATTTAAAAATAAAATTAATTTAAATAATTCAAAACTTTAAGTGAAAATTAAAATTTCCCTCAGATAATTTAATTAGATTTAAATAATATTACAATAATATAAATAATATTACAATAATATAAAATTATTATCAATCTTAATTGCTCAAATATGTGTATTTAAACTAATATATTAAACTGATTGGTATTCGTTTAATACGATTTAAGTATTCTATTAAATATTTTCATTGGGTTTATTATAATAATTAATTTCATATTACAATACAAATAAAATCATTTCCCTTTAACTTTAATAAATTTTAAAAAATAAAAATGAATATAAAATATCACTTTCCATTAATAATATTAATTATTTAAAATAGAATTAATTTCAATAATTCAAAACTTTAAATGAAAATTAAAATTTTCCTATATTCAGATACTTTAATTAGATTTAAATAATATTACAATAATATAAAATTATTATCAATCTCAATGAAGTCTCAAATATGTGTATTTAAACTAATATATTAAACTCCTTGGTATTCAATACGTTTAATACGATTTAAGTATTTTATTAAATATTTTCATTTGGTTTATTATAATAATTAATTTTATATTATAATACAAATAAAATTATTTCCCTTTAACTTTAATAAATATTAAAAAATAGAAATAATAAAAATGTCACTTTCCGTTAATAATATTATTTATTTAAAAATAGAATTAATTTAAATAATTCAAAACTTCAAATGAAAATTAAAATTTCCATATATTCAGATAATTTAATTAGATTTAAATAATATTACAATAATATAAATAATATTACAGTAATATAAAATTATTATCAATCTCAATGAAGTCTCAAATATGTGTTTTAAACTAATATATTAAACTCCTTGGTATTCAATACCTTGGTATTCAATACGGTTTAATAAGATTTAAGTATTCTATTAAATATTTTCATTGGGTTTATTATAATAATTAATTTTATATTATAATACATAAAAAATTATTTCTCTTTTGACTTTAATAAATTTTATGGAGTTAATATTTTAAATTCTAAAAAAATATGTTAAAGATTATTTTTTATTTATGTCATATTTATCTATTTTATAGTTATAATAGTGATGATAACAAAATAATGATTTATAATTGTGAATGGGTGGTCATGATTATAAGTGTCATGCTAGTTTTTTTTAATTCAATAAAAAGATTTATGAGTTTTGAAATCTATTAACATCTCGTTTGAATTACTAAAAATAATATTTTTATAACATGAAAAGTTTGAAATCATTTAATACAATCAACTTAAAGGAAATCTTGTAATCTATTAAATTAATTACAAGGTCATTAATGGAAAAGAGTCGCACAACTTAAATATAACTTAAATGGCTATTTAAATTTACAGAAAGACATGTTTACTTTTCCCTTCCCTAATCAACAGTATTAAACTACCCCTAAGGCAATGATACCATCATATTCAGGATCACCAATAGTCCTGATAAATGACGATACTTCCTTCCATGATCTTGGCTGTTTGGCGTGATCTTGGTCAGAGTATTCTGAAAAAAAAAATTGAACATATTAAACAATAAGAAAAATCAAATATCTGAAACCATAATAGTTAATCTTTTATAATTCATTCACTAAACATTAATTAAGGAGGATACACAATAATATATACCTTTTATCCTTTGATTTAGTTTTGAATATGCAATTAATATGTTGAAACAACTTATGAATATCCCACATCCTATATCGAGCACTAAGACCATGATATATCTAATAGTATCAATGTGAAACCTCATCACTCAAATATTAATATTGAATCTAGAAAACATCACAAATAGCTTCTATTTCGGACTTCTTCACTAATTAGTACATCTAGAGAGAAAAGAGGAAGAAACACTTAGAGGAATACAATCAAAGATGTGGGCGATTGTCGCTATTTATACTCAAAATTAGGGTTTTCTTTATCAAACTCACGCGCTAAACCTAATTCGGCCCAACCCCAGGCGCATGGGCCTTTTTGGCCCAACCTTTGGGTACCTCGTTCCCTTATGTGTTTTACGATTACATTTTTTAAATCATATATTAAATGTTTTACGTTCATAAATCTCAATTAATTCAAATCAGGAGAAGTTTCTTATCACCACTCTAAAAGATGTAACGACAATAAGAGATGCATGTTTAAAATGTGAACGCTATATTTTATGCGTACATTTAAATGAGTCTATTGATTAATAAGGTTATTCTCTAAATTCTTTAAATACAAAACAAGAATATAAGAATATAGTATGAAATTGTGTAATACATCCTCTAGATGAATACCTTCACTTATATCAAAATAATTAAAGACATTGATCTAACCTAAAACCTAAACTTTTAAGACAAAAATTTCCAAAAATTATTTATGGTTTTACTTTTCTCAAAAAATTGACTAGGAAGATCTCTATTTAATAAATAAAAACTACTATAACTACTTTTTAAAACTAAAAATATAAAGTTACAAAAGATGTCTTAACATTATGGATCAGGACTTATAAATATTTCAACAGAACCTATATTTTATTTCATGTTTTAAGCCACACTAAATTCTTACTTACATACGCAAATTTTGCCTTTGAAATTAATGTTTTTTTTATTAAAAACGATTCATATAATTCTTTTTATTGTTCTTTTTTTTCACCGTCACTTATTCAATATTTGACCTTAAATTAATTTTTATATACGGAAAAATTATTTTTAATGGTGAGTTATTAGTTTTAAGATTTATAATATTTTGCTTTAAAATTTGATTATAAACCAGACCTAACTTATTAGTGTGAAATTTTTCACAAAGGAAAATAATAGATATTCTTCATGTTAATTGTTTTAGTAAAAAAATATTCAAACTCTAAGAACAATATTATTCTTTTTTCACAAAAATAAATTAAGAGATCTTCTTGTTGATATTCTTATGTGAATTTTTCTATTAATTATTATATTACATTTAAAAATACTAATTATCCAACTACATGTCTAACTTTTTTTCAATCAATTTGACTATATATATATATATATATATATATATATATATATATATATATATATATATATATATATATATATATATTTGACTAATTTTAATTTTCTCTAAATTTTTGTTTAAAGTCTATAAAAAAATTAATTATTTTAATATCATTAGTTCAGAATTAAATGTGATTTATTAGAACCGTGGTAATCAAAGTTTGGTTTGACCTATAAAAAAGGAATTGATGTTACATTGTAGTTACTCAATACATATTTAGAAGAACAATCATTCGGATAACAAGAAGCAGTTGAGGGGCTACACCAGTTTGTTCTATCCGGTGAGGGAGGGGGAAAAGGCCAACAACGAGGAAGTTCACGTCTTTAATGTGCTCAGAGAGCTCATGGATGAGAGGAGTATTGTGTTTCTCTCATATTAAATTTATAACAAGATATTGGCATAATGTTTACACATTTATAAATATAAAGATTAAGTTAAGTGACATAACAAAATAAATTTAGTTATGGTTTTGAGGTGTAAAAATGTAAATGAATGACATTATATTATATTAAAATGGTATGTGTATATAATAATGTTTAATTACAAGTCATCAGGTCCTATAAGCATCATTTTATATAAATGAATGAGTAACAAACCTTAAAATTTTGTTGGTTAAAATGTTGTATTTATAATAAATAGTTGTAAGTTTTGTGGATGGATAAATCTTCTTATTCTTATTTTTTTGATTTAAGATTTTAAATTTTGTGAATGGATTAACTCGCATATTAACAAACTAAATTTAGTTATGATGTTGTGGAGAGAAAATATATGTAACATTATGTTATATAAAATGTTATTTATATATAATAATGTTTAACTACAAGTCACCCGGTACTAGAAGCATAATGCACGACTCGTTATATATAAATAAATGAGTGAGATGGTTAATACGCGGGTTGATCTGTCCACAAAATTTAAATAGTTAAATTAAATAATAAGATTAAGATGTTTTATTGGTCAACGAAATTTATAACTACTAATTATAAATACAAAATTTAACAAATTAAGATTATAGAGTTAAATCTTAAATTTAAGTTTCAATATTGTGGATGAACTTTCAATATTATATTTACATAAGTTTTAATTTTTTTATAGATTTTTTAAGTTTTTCTTTTTTTGAATATATAGAATGGAAGGAGAGCTCATGGATGAGAGGAGTATTGAGTTTCTTTCTCCTCCTAAATTTCAAGCAAGAAAATGACGAAATGTACCTTTACATCGTTTCTAAATATACAAGATTGAGTTGATCATAACATAAATTTAGTTATAATGTTGTGGTGAGAGAATATAAATTAATTAAGTTATGTTATATTAAAATGATATTTATATAATAATGGAGTTTTAGAATGACGATGCTTATCTAAATAAAGGTGTGAGATTGTTGATACATATGTTGATCCGTCCAGGAGATTTGAATGGTTAAATTAAAAAATTAATATTATGAGGGTTTAATCGTCCATAAAACTTACACATATACAATGATACTTAATTTTAAAGTGTTTAAATTATCGGATCGAGAGTTGTGCTTAATTTCGATATATATGTGAGAGTAAATAGATACATGAGTTGGATTGTGGGTTGATCAATTCATAAACTTAAAACGATTAAAAAGAAAATTAAAAATGTTATAGGTATGTTTCGAATTTATAACCTAACAAAACAAGGAAAATTCTTTAACTAATTAGGCTAATAAGACTTTATATTTTAAATTCAACACCAAATTTGATTAACATAAATATTTTAAAATATATGTTTAAATTTTAACTAACTAACTATAATAAAATATATATAATAATAATATTTAATTTCAAAATATCCGATTGCCGGGTCGAAAGTTGTGGTTAATTGGAATATATATGTGAGAGTAATTGAATACTTCGGTTGACATGTGGGTTGACCCCGCCCATAAAATAAAATTAAAAATGTTATAGGTATGTTTCGAACATGAAATCTAACAAAAACAAAAATACAACTTTTGACCAACTAAGCTAATAAGACCTTAAATTTTAAATTTAACATCAAATTTGATGAATGCTGGACATTATTAACAATATAAGCTCAATTTTTTAACTAACTAATATATATATATATATATATATATATATATATATATATAATTCTAAATTTCAATGTGTCCGGATTAAATGGTCGAGAACTGTGGTTAATTTGGATATATATATATATATATTTGAGAGTAAATGGATACTTGTGTCGAATTGTGGGTTAACCAGCGCATCAACTTAAAATAGTTAAAAATAAAATTAAAATGTTATACATGTGTTTTGAATTACAATATAAAAAAACAAACAAGTACAACTCTTTAACAAACTAAGTAATTTATATTTTAAATTAAACACCAAATTTAATTAACGCAAGACATTCTTAACCATATAAAAACTTTTTAATTATATATATATATATATATTGTACATATATATACATACGTATATACGTACGTACATGTATACGAATAAACAAAATAAATATACATATATACATACGTATAAACAAAATAAATTAATAAAATATATATATATATATACATACATACATACATACATACATACATACATACATACATACATACATACATACATACATACATACATACATACATACATACATACATACATACATACATACATACATACATACATACATACATACATACATACATACATACATACATACATACATACATACATACATACATACATACATACATACATACATACATACATACATACATACATACATACATACATACATACATACATACATACATACATACATACATACATACATACATACATACATACATACATACATACATACATACATACATACATACATACATACATACATACATACATACATACATACATACATACATACATACATACATACATACATACATACATACATACATACATACATACATACATACATACATACATACATACATACATACATACATACATACATACATACATACATACATACATACATACATACATACATACATACATACATACATACATACATACATACATACATACATACATACATACATACATACATACATACATACATACATACATACATACATACATACATACATACATACATACATACATACATACATACATACATACATACATACATACATACATACATACATACATACATACATACATACATACATACATACATACATACATACATACATACATACATACATACATACATACATACATACATACATACATACATACATACATACATACATACATACATACATACATACATACATACATACATACATACATACATACATACATACATACATACATACATACATACATACATACATACATACATACATACATACATACATACATACATACATACATACATACATACATACATACATACATACATACATACATACATACATACATACATACATACATACATACATACATACATACATACATACATACATACATACATACATACATACATACATACATACATACATACATACATACATACATACATACATACATACATACATACATACATACATACATACATACATACATACATACATACATACATACATACATACATACATACATACATACATACATACATACATACATACATACATACATACATACATACATACATACATACACATACATACATACATACATACATACATACATACATACACATACATACATACATACATACACATATATACATACATACATATATACATACATACATATACATACATACATACACATACATACATACATACATACACATATATACATACATACATATATACATACATACATATACATACATATATACATATATACTGATAGAAAAATTAAGTAAGTTAATTTTCTCAAAACCGGCCACACATTACAAGTTTTGAATATTTATTCTAAATAATCAAAAAGGGAGAAATTGATAGAAAAATTAAGTAGATTAATTTTAAACCGGTTAGAAAATAATTGTTATAACTTATGAAAAATATATGTTAAACCGCTAAGTTATATCAAATATATTAACTGGTTTAAATATAACAAGAAGCTGTTGTAGCGTAGTGGTAAATGCCTCTGCCTGTCACACAGGTGACCAGGGATCAAATCTCACTGGCTGCAAATAATATCTAAAGTTTTGTTGTTTCAGGGAAATTGAGCAAAGTCCATTCGGTTGGAAATATATATATATATCGTTCGGTTGTTTGACTTCGGTTTGAAGTAAAAGCAACCGGTTCGTCCAAGAAGCTCAGCCGGTTGGTCAACCGGAGTTCAGTCAAGGAGTCCGGAACCGGTCAGTAAAGTTCAGTCAAACCGGATTGGTCAACCGACACTTAATGCAGCCGCTCAGTCATAAATGTTCCGGTTGATTAACTGCAGCCGCTCAGTCATAAATGTTCCGGTTGATTAACTGCAGCCGCTCAGTCATAAATGTTCCGGTTGATTAACTGCAGCCGCTCAGTCATAAATGTTCCGGTTGATTAACTGCAGCCGCTCAGTCATAAATGTTCCGGTTGATTAAATGCTGTCAAGCTCCGGTTATTAAATGAGTAATCCAAATCCAGAAGCAATCTCCAGGCAGCAGGTAACTGTCAGGCATGCTTGTCCAAATCCAGAAGCAATCTCCAGGCAGGAGGTAGCTGTCAGGCGGCCGGCTAAGAGATGCCATGTGTCCAAAATGCAAACCGGCTAAGTGCATGTCTGCCATGTGTCCAACATGCAAACCGGCTAAAGCGCATGTTTGCCATGTGTCCAAATTGATCTGTCCAAGAGGGAAGGCGTGCAAGCCTCTTGATCATTACTAGGAGAGAGAAAATATGACCGTTGTGTCCTCTCAGCTATAAAAGGAAGACGAGACGTCTTCATTTAACGCAGTGATCAAGCGAAAAATATCAATCACATCTTTTTAAGAAAATCATTAAGTTAGAGAGATAAAGTCATATATTCCAAAAACCGGTTTGCCTAAAACCGGAAGCTTTTTTGTGTGTTGTTGTGTTGAGTTGTTGTATTACATCAAAGTGTGAGTTTGGTGTAACCGGCGAGTAGCGAAGTTGGGCTCGACCGGCAGTATTGTTGTAACTCTAAAGAGTTAGTGGAGATCCTTCTCATAACCTGAGAAGAAGGGGTGACGTAGGAGGGTTTGCTCTGAACATCCATAAACAAATCCTTGTCTCGTGTTCTTTCCTTTGCTTTTATTTACTTTACCTAACCTCAAACTAATCATACGCCTTAAACCGGTCACTCATATCCTTAAACCGACTCCTCATAAACTTCATCCGAATCGTATTCGTTGCTTCAGATTGAAACGGACATTTCCGCACTTGAACTCGGTTCAAGAGTCTGTGACAATCTGTGTAGTGTTAAGAGCGGTTTTAGTCTCTAACCGGACTATCACCAAAAAGTGTGTGTGTTGTAAGCGGCCACCCTTACCCGAAACCGGAAAACACCCCGGTCCTCCAAGGGCGTCCCCGATCCTAACAAGTGGTATCAGAGCGAGGTTCTTAACACTCAAGCAACTGAATATCATCATGTCTTTCATCAACGAGCCCCCCATGTTCTGCATCGAAGAATATGTTGATTGGAAGATACGGATGGAAGTGCATTTGGCCTCACAAGACGACGACATGTGGTATGTTATTTGCGATGGTCCGATAAAGATTGATAAGCCAAGATACAAATGGATGACAGAAGATAAGAAGATGAATAACTTGGATAATGTTGCCAAAAACATTTTGTTCAAGTCGTTGGACAAAAACATGTTTAGTAAGATCAAACTGTGCTCTTCTGCTAAAGAAATTTGGGAGAAGTTGATCCAACTGTGTGAGGGTAGCGACCAAATAAAGGAGAACCGGAAAGATCATAAGGCTCTGATAGCTTATGAAATCAATAGCAAATAGGCCGATACCGATTCAGGACGACTCATCATCCAGCGACGGCGATGATAAAGTTGATGCATGCTTCATGGCGGAGAAAGAATCTGAGGAATTTGATTTCTCTTCTGAAGAATTTACTAAAGAAGACTTAGTTATTGCACTCAACGACATGGTCGATGAGTTCAAAAAATTGGCTGTTTTAATACCGACCCAAACAAAATATGAAACCGGAAAGTCAAGTGGTACCGCTGGTGAGCCAAGCGGAACCGAGACTTACGAACCGGTTGGACTATCCTTAGAGAATGAGAAGCTCAAGGAGACAGTCCAATCGTTAACCGAAGAAAATGAGAGAATTAAATATGTCACGGCTTCTTGGAAGAGATCTAGTGAAGCGGTAAGCCAGATGTCTAATTACCAAAGACATCCCAAATGTAAATTTGGTATTGGTTATAACAAATCCGCCACTCACAAGCATTCCAACGAGATGAAACTCACAAAAGACAATCTTCCTTTCATAAGATTTGTCAAGAGTTCATCAACCGAAAATGAGGAAGAATGTGATCTAAAACCGGAAAAAGAAATAAAATATGTAAGTCCAACTGACTCGGAAAAATGGCTTCATCCTGAGAGAAGGAAAGCCAACCGGCCAGTAGGTAAACAAACCGATACACACTCACATAAAATCAATCAAAAGTCACCACAAAATAAGGCACTCTTAGAACAACAGAAAAATGTAAAACCAAGCACCGGAAAAGTAATTAGAACCATAACCGGGAAAGTTATCCGCTTATTAAAGTCTGGATTCCCAAGGGACTAATAAGCCACGGACCCAAAGAAAAATGGGGACCAGATTCTCTATTGTCTATGAATGCAGGTAAATCAAGACAGAAGCTTGGAAGAGACATCATGGCATCCGGACAGCCGGCTGCTGACGAACACATCATATGAAGGGAACAAGAATGAAGTGGCTAACATCCTCATAAAGCCACTTCTCGAGTCTAAGTTTTCTTCCCTTAGAAATATTTTTAGGATTGTTAGATTACAAAATTTGAAGAAAAATTTGTTTTAAAAAAAAAAAAATCTCCTTAAACCAAACCGTTTTTCCAAAAACCGGCCAAACAAATGTAAGCTCTTTAAAACCGGCCAAACAAATGTAAGCTCTTTAAAACCGGCCAAACAAGTGTAAGTTCTTTAAAACCGGCCAAACAAGTGTAAGCTCTTTAAAACCGGCCAAACAAGTGTAAGTTCTTTAAAACCGGCCAAACAAGTGTAAGTTCTTTAAAACCGGCCAAACAAATGTAAGCTCTTTAAAACCGGCCAAACAAGTATAAGATTCTTTAAAAACCGGCCAAACAATGTAAGTTTGAATATTTATTCTAAATAATCAAAAAGGGAGAAATTGATAGAAAAATTAAGTAAGTTAATTTTCTCAAAACCGGCCACACATTACAAGTTTTGAATATTTATTCTAAATAATCAAAAAGGGAGAAATTGATAGAAAAATTAAGTAGATTAATTTTAAACCGGCCACACATTACAAGTTTTGAATATTTATTTTAAATAATCAAAAAGGGAGAAATTGATAGAAAAATTAAGTAAGTTAATTTTCTCAAAACCGGCCACACATTACAAGTTTTGAATATTTATTCTAAATAATCAAAAAGTGAGAAATTGATAGAAAAATTAAGTAGATTAATTTTAAACCGGTTAGAAAATAATTGTTATAACTTATGAAAAATATATGTTAAACCGCTAAGTTATATCAAATATATTAACTGGTTTAAATATAATAAGAAGCTGTTGTAGCGTAGTGGTAAATGCTTTGCCTGTCACACAGGTGACCAGGGATCAAATCCCACTGGCTGCAAATAATATCTAAAGTTTTGCTGTTTCAGGGAAATTGAGCAAAGTCCATTCGGTTGGAAATATATATATATATCGTTCGGTTATTTGACTTCGGTTTGAAGTAAAAGCAACCGGTTCGTCCAAGAAGCTCAGCCGGTTGGTCAACCGGAGTTCAGTCAAGGAGTCCGGAACCGGTCAGTAAAGTTCAGTCAAACCGGATTGGTCAACCAACACTTAATGCAGCCGCTCAGTCATAAATGTTCCGGTTGATTAACTGCAGCCGCTTAGTCATAAATGTTCCGGTTGATTAACTGCAGCCGCTCAGTCATAAATGTTCCGGTTGATTAACTGCAGCCGCTCAGTCATAAATGTTCCGGTTGATTAACTGCAGCCGCTCAGTCATAAATGTTCCGGTTGATTAACTACAGCCGCTGAGTCATAAATGTTCCGGTTGATTAAATGCTGTCAAGCTCCGGTTATTAAATGAGTAATCCAAATCCAGAAGCAATCTCCAGGCAGCAGGTAGCTGTCAGGCATGCTTGTCCAAATCCATAAGCAATCTCCAGGCAGCAGGTAACTGTCAGGCATGCTTGTCCAAATCCAGAAGCAATCTCCAGGCAGCAGGTAGCTGTCAGGCGGCCGGCTAAGAGCTGCCATGTGTCCAAAACGCAAACCGGCTAAGTGCATGTCTGCCATGTGTCCAACATGCAAACCGGCTAAAGCGCATGTCTGCCATGTGTCAAAATTGATCTGTCCAAGAGGGAAGGCGTGCAAGCCTCTTGATCATTACCAGGAGAGAGAAAATATGACCGTTGTGTCCTCTCAGCTATAAAAGGAAGACGAGACGTCTTCATTTAACGCAGTGATCAAGCGAAAAATATCAATCACATTTTTTTAAGAAAATCATTAAGTTAGAGAGATAAAGTCATATATTCCAAAAACCGGTTTGCCTAAAACCGGAAGCTTTTTTGTGTGTTGTTGTGTTGAGTTGTTGTATTACATCAAAGTGTGAGTTTGGTGTAACCGGCGAGTAGCGAAGTTGGGCTCGACCGGCAGTATTGTTGTAACTCTAAAGAGTTAGTGGAGATCCTTCTCATAACCTGAGAAGAAGGGGTGACGTAGGAGGGTTTGCTCCGAACATCCATAAACAAATCCTTGTCTCGTGTTCTTTCCTTTGCTTTTATTTACTTTACCTAACCTCAAACTAATCATACGCCTTAAACCGGTCACTCATATCCTTAAACCGACTCCTCATAAACTTCATCCGAATCGTATTCGTTGCTTCAGATTGAAACGGACATTTCCGCACTTGAACTCGGTTCAAGAGTCTGTGACAATCTGTGTAGTGTTAAGAGCGGTTTTAGTCTCTAACCGGACTATCACCAAAAAGTGTGTGTGTTGTAAGCGGCCACCCTTACCCGAAACCGGAAAACACCCCGGTCCTCCAAGGGCGTCCCCGATCCTAACAAGTGGTATCAGAGCGAGGTTCTTAACACTCAAGCAACTGAATATCATCATGTCTTTCATCAACGAGCCCCCCATGTTCTGCATCGAAGAATATGTTGATTGGAAGATACGGATGGAAGTGCATTTGGCCTCACAAGACGACGACATGTGGTATGTTATTTGCGATGGTCCGATAAAGATTGATAAGCCAAGATACAAATGGACGACAGAAGATAAGAAGATGAATAACTTGGATAATGTTGCCAAAAACATTTTGTTCAAGTCGTTGGACAAAAACATGTTTAGTAAGATCAAACTGTGCTCTTCTGCTAAAGAAATTTGGGAGAAGTTGATCCAACTGTGTGAGGGTAGCGACCAAATAAAGGAGAACCGGAAAGATCATAAGGCTCTGATAGCTTATGAAATCAATAGCAAATGGGCCGATACCGATTCAGACGACTCATCATCCAGCGACGGCGATGATAAAGTTGATGCATGCTTCATGGCGGAGAAAGAATCTGAGGAATTTGATTTCTCTTCTGAAGAATTTACTAAAGAAGACTTAGTTATTGCACTCAACGACATGGTCGATGAGTTCAAAAAATTGGCTGTTTTAATACCGACCCAAACAAAATATGAAACCGGAAAGTCAAGTGGTACCGCTGGTGAGCCAAGCGGAACCGAGACTTACGAACCGGTTGGACTATCCTTAGAGAATGAGAAGCTCAAGGAGACAGTCCAATCGTTAACCGAAGAAAATGAGAGAATTAAATATGTCACGGCTTCTTGGAAGAGATCTAGTGAAGCGGTAAGCCAGATGTCTAATTACCAAAGACATCCCAAATGTAAATTTGGTATTGGTTATAACAAATCCGCCACTCACAAGCATTCCAACGAGATGAAACTCACAAAAGACAATCTTCCTTTCATAAGATTTGTCAAGAGTTCATCAACCGAAAATGAGGAAGAATGTGATCTAAAACCGAAAAAAGAAATAAAATATGTAAGTCCAACTGACTCGGAAAAATGGCTTCATCCTGAGAGAAGGAAAGC